>NC_081413.1:441122537-441402537 GCF_030272615.1 Cryptomeria japonica | reverse complement strand
CTACATCTAGAGGCGATAGTTACCTGGGTAATATTCCATATGAGCCATGGTGCAATTCCTGCAAAGCTTGGAAGGAAACCTTAGCTCCCCTTCTTCCTAGGACGACTGTGGAGAATACATACTCAGAAGCAACTATGAACAAGAAGTGCGGATGTAGGAATGACTAAGGCTGACCAGAATAAAAAGCTCATCACACATGTAGCACCCTCATAAATCAAGAGACCATAAATGGGGGGAAAAACGACACATATTATTTCATTAAGGAGTGTAAATTTTGCCTGTGTGGCTTCCCAACCGAAAAACAGAGAAAAATAATTAGAGAATTAATTCCTTGTCCTTGCCATCCTGGTAGCCCTCCAACAATCGCCAACAATGTCCTTATCGCATGTGTGAAGACACAAAATTAGAGGGCAAGTATGAGTTTGGCGGCTATAGGCGCATGAAAAAGATAACATATGAATTTGGATTAACAAAGACCAAGATATGTGTGTCCTTTCATCATAAAGTCCCTGCCACTGAAATGATAAAATGTAGATTAATTAGGTCCATTGGAAATAGGAACACGAGAATTAGAAACACAACAATTTGCATCACCAAATAGAAAGGAGGTGCGTGGTGAGTGGGGTTAACAGGCCTTAAGCCCATGATCTGTCTTTAGTTACTAATTTAGCTAAATCTAGAAATCATAAGAGTTGATCCTGATGACCAATAATGGAGACCTCTTGCATATTGCACCCCATATTTGCTAAGTAATCTGCAACCCCATTACCTTCCAAACATGTATGTGAGATCTGAAACATATCAATTTTATCAAGAATATCCCAAACATTTTGGATAATGTACCTAATTTTCCAATGTTGACATTTTTGTTCTTTGCAAGCATTCACTATTAATAGAGAGTCCCTTTCCACATGTATATTTTTTATACCCAGATTTCTTGCAAGAACAAGACCCTGTAAAAGAGCTAGTGATTCGGCTACATTATTAGTCCCAATAGGTAAAACAATTGATTTAACAACTAAGATAAGGCTTGAAGAGTCTCTCATACACATGCTAGCTCTAGATACTCTTGTTGGTATTTTGGTATGGTTTTGTCATTGATGTCAACACCTACTAAACACTTATCAACTCTGGCACTTTGGAGAATCAACAACATTCACTGGCAAGCAAGTGACTCATGCATAGTCACTAGTATCTAGTACACCGGCAAGATATAATGATCACCGACACTTGGAATGATATGGAAAACACTTGGTTATGTCAAAGACATCATGTGGACACTTTGTCTTGGAGTTTTGTTTATTGGTATATTCATATTTGCATATTTGTTGTTACCGGAAAATAAGTCCAAGTTATGCACCGACAGGTTTATCTTTTCCAGATCAGCATGGCATGCTATGGAGATGAATTATTATTGTTGCAAATGCATTTAGCCGACATATTGAATTGGTTATTGCGTTGGGTATTAATTGATATGTAAATTAATTTTATTGTAATATCTTGTAGAGCTGACCTACTAAAATTGGTCTTAGGGTATGGTATAAATGTAAGATCTTATTTGTAAGATTGAATGTGGAATGCGAAAAAGGATTGTGTGAAGGTATATGTGAGAATAAGCAGAGCTATACATGCAGACATCATTTGAAGATTGAAGGAGGGTTTTTGTGAAGACAATCAGAACTACACTGGTACTGAATCCAACATATGAAGATGCTATTTTGAGTAGTACATTCTTATTGGATTTAACCATCCAATTATAGTCAGTGTGACTCCCATTTGTGATTGAGCAGTGAGCTCTAGGTGCTTGGCCTTTCTGCATGTGCAGACCCTATTTATGTACACTTACTATCTGTAGTAGTATCATCTGATTGTGGGTAAGGTTTCCCACCGTGGTTTTTCCCCTTACAGGGTTTCCACATACAAATATTGGTGTTATGTGTTGTGTATGACTTTGTCCTTTCGTTTCATGCATTAATCCTTACCGGTATTGCAATTAACTGTTAAAACTCTCTACTGGCATATTAGATTGGTTTACCGGTATTAAGCATTAAGTTGGTTAAGTTTTTTTTGGTTTGAATTTATTAGACAACTGATTCACCCCCCCTCTCAGTTGTCTCCAGGACCTAACAATTGGTATCAGAGCCTAGTCCTCTTTTGCAGAAGTTTAACAGCTTGAGGAGATCCAATGTCTACTAGCTATTTCAGGAAGGACAGTCCTAAACTTGATGGAACCAACTATGGTATATGGAAGATTAGAATGGAGACACATCTAAATTGCTTTGGAAATGACATTTGGGATGTTACAAAGAATGGCTACACTGCTTCAGCTCAGAGTCAGCCCAATCCACATAACTTGACTAAAGATGAAGAAAATGATTGCAAAGCAAGAGAAGCACTTTTGAGCGCATTATCAGATCAACAAATCATGAGACTATCAGATCAGTCTACTGCTAAAGCTATTTGGGATCATTTGGAAAGACTGAATGAAGGAGATTCCACAGTCAAAATTGCAAAACTTGAAAGCTTCCGGGTCAGGTATGAACATCTGAAAACGGAAGAAGATGAAAGGATTTCTGCTTTTATGGAAAGAGTAAATGAGATTGTTTTGGGTATTAAATGTTGTGGAGGAACCTTAAGTGAGGATGAAATTGTTTCAAAAGTTTTAAGAGGATTGCCACCGGCATATAAAATGAAAGTCACTGCTATAAATGAGTTAAGAACAATGCCTAATACATCAGTAACTAGGGATACACTGATTGGAAAATTTTCAGCTTTTGAAATTGAAGAATTTGGTCTTGTTGCTACTATAAAGACAGATTTAGCCTTTAAAGCATCAACATCATCTGCACCATCATTTGATAAATCAGATTGGAAAGCCTTTTATGCAAAAGAAATTGAAGAAAGCAGAAAAGAAATTGAAGAACTTGAAGCACTATTTGCAAGGAAAATGCCTAAAGGTCCAGTTTGAAGTAAGTATGAAGGTAAAGCACCCTTTAAATGTTTTAACTACAATAAGATTGGTTATATGGCTTCAAGATGCCCTGATAGACATGCTAGACTAAGAGAAGAAGCTAGAAGAACATACAAGCCTAACCCTGAATATCAGAGATACAAATTTAAGAAGAATAAAGACAAATCTTGTTACATTGTTGATGAAGGAGTGACTGATGATTCTGATGAGGATCGGACAGACAACAGATGCATTTTTGTTGCTATAACAGAAGATCAACCGACACCTACTGCTCAACCGGTAGAACAGGCCTTGGCAGCTAAAGTTGAAGTAAAGGATGAGTGGATCATTGATTCAGGATGCTCACATCATATGATAGGAGACAAAGGTAAATTCTTGAACTTTCAAGAATACAATGGAGGCTTAGTGAGAATTGGAGATGACAAAGCTTGTTTGATCAAAGGTAAGGGTACAATATCTCTTGATGGTAAGCATAACACTAACAATGTTTACTATGTTGAAGGATTAAAGCATAAGCTTTTGAGTGTTGGTCAATTAGTTGAGAAAGAATTTCAGTTACAATTCAAAAATGGAAAATGCAAAATCATGAATAGAACTGGTTTGGAAATTGCAACCAGTAATCAGACTAGAGGTAATATCTTTCATTTGAATAACAGTGAAAAGACATGCTTAATTGCACATATTGATGAAAGTTGGCTATGGCATAAGAGACTCTGTCATGTAAACTTTGATTGCATGGTGAAAATTAGTACTATTAAGGCAGTTAGAGATTTACCTAAAATTGTCAAACCTCACAATACAGTATGTAAGGAATGTCAATTTGGAAAACAAGTTAGAACTAGTTTCAAAAGTATTCCAGAAAAATCCAATAATGCTCTTGATTTAATTCACACTGATTTATGTGGTCCAGCTAGAACTAAAAGCTTACAAGGTGATAGATATTTCATGCTAATCATTGATGACTATTCTAGAATGTGTTGGGTTACTTTTCTCAGAGAAAAAACAGAAGCACTTGGAAAGTTCAAACTATTCAAAGCAATGGTAGAAAATGAAACCAGTAAGAAAATCAAATGTCTAAGATCAGATCAAGGAGGAGAATTTACATCTAAAGAATTTAATACATTCTGTGAAGTAAATGGAATCAGAAGACAACTATCATCACCTCAGATACCATAGCAGAATGGAGTTGTTGAAAGGAAAAACATAACTATCTTGGATGCAGCAAGAAGTATGTTATCAGAAGAAAACCTACCACATGTATATTGGAGAGAGGCAGTCAGTACAATAGTCTATACATTCAACAAAGTTCACATCAAAGGTAAAACTGGTAAGACCCCTCATGAACTATGGTTTGGTATTACTCCTACTCTTAAATATTTCAGAATTTTTGGAAGTAAATGTTATATCAAAAGAGATGAGTATATTGGCAAATTTGATCCTAGAAATGATGAAGGAATATTTCTTGGTTATTCATCTAAGAGCAAGGCATATAGATGTTTTAACAAAAGATTACTGAAAGTTGTTGAAAGTACAAATGTAAAAATTGATGAACAATTCAGAGGAACTTCAAAGTATATAGACTCTAAACCGGCAACATAAATCTTGACAAATGAACCTACTCTGAATCCACCGGTATAGAATGAAGATCCAGTTACCCCAGTATCATCTGAGAATTCCACTGTAACTGAGGAACAACAACAAACAAAGACACCCTAGTATGTAAGACTAAATCACTCTGAAGATCAGATAATTGGAAACAAATACAAAGGAGTTATGACAAGAGGAAGATTGGGAAATGAAGAGGTATGTCTTATTTCTCAAATTGAACCATCATCTGTTAATGAGGCATGTGAAGATAAATTCTAGATTAAAGCTATGGAAGAAGAATTAGAACAAATTGAGAAGAATAACACTTGGACATTAGTTCCCCGGCCTAAAGATAAAAATATAATTGGAACCAAATGGGTATTCATAAACAAACTTAATGAAGATGGTAAGGTTATCAAAAATAAAGCAAGACTAGTGTGTAAGGGATATTCTCAGAAAGAAGGAATTGATTACAATGAAACCTTTGCATCGATAGCTAGAATTGAGGCAGCTAGATTATTTTTGGCTTTTGCAGCACATAAGAACTACAAAGTATATCAAATGGATATTAAATGTGCATTTTTGAATGGAGATCTTGGAGAAGAAGTTTACATTGAACAACTTGATGGATTTTCTTTGACACATAACAAAGATATGGTTTGCAGGTTAAGAAAAGCTTTGTATGGATTGAAGCAAGCTCTAAGAGCTTGGTATGCAAGATTGGATAAGTATCTTTTGAAGATTGGTTTCTCTAAAGGTAATGCAGAAAACAATTTATATTATAAAGTGACTAATGATGAAATCTTGGTTATAGAATTTTTTGTTGATGATATAATCTTTGGAGGAGAAGATGGATTATATAAAGACTTTTCTAATGAGATGCATCAAGAATTTGAAATGTCTATGATTGGAGAAATAAAATTCTTTTTAGGATTGCAGATTTCATAGACTGATAAAGGTATATTATTAAGTCAGTCCAAATACTTAAAAGAGTTACTAAAGAAATTTGGGATGGAGAACTCTAAACCGGTAAGCACACCTATGACTACAAATGACAAATTATCACTAAGGGATGAATCTACACCCGTTAATCCAACTAGATATAAATCTATCTGTATTTGACACAAACCAGACCTGATATTATGAATGCAGTATGTATTGTTTCAAGATTTCAGAGTAATCCTAGAGAAAATCATGAGTCAACAGTAAAAAGGATTTTCCGGTACTTACAAGGCACTATAAATCTTGGATTATGGTATCCTAGAGATGAAAAATTTGAATTATGTGCATACACAGATGCAAATTGGGCAGGAGATGTGGATGATAGAAAAAGAACCACCGGCGGAGCATTCTTTCTTGGAAACAGACTCGTTTCTTGGTTGAGTAAGAAACAAAGTTGTACATCTTTATCAATAGTAGAATCTGAATATGTTGCAGCAACAACTAACTGTACACAGGTACTATGGCTTAAGAAAATGTTAAAAGACATAAAGGTAAAATGCAAGGAGCCTATTACTATCTATTGTGATAACACTGCAACAATTGATATATCTAAGAATCCGGTATTACATTCTAAAACCAAACATGTTTCTATCAAACTGAATTTTCTAAGGGAAAATGTTGAAGCAAAGGAAATAAAACTAGTTTATGTGAATACTAAAGAGAAGATTGCAGATATCTTTACTAAACCTCTGCCTAAGGAGACTTTTGAATATCTCAGAGACCAGCTTGGGGTCATACCCCCATCGGTAGAGACTTAGGAAGTTGATGATTGTCATCAACTGACAAAATTAACAGAGAAATCTTTTACTCCAACTTTGATGGGAAGCTACTTCTCAGGGGGAGTAGTTGGTATACTAAATTAATTGGTATTTTGTATATGAATTTGGCTTGGTAAGAACTTTGGCATTTGATGTCAAAGGGGGAGAGATTGGTATGGAAAAACACAAGGAAAACACATGTTGCTCCCAGGGGGAGAGATTGTTGTTTGGGAGGGATTATTACTCTCTGTATCTGAATTTTGATTTCTAGTCATGATCTCTTTTCGGAGATTGTTGGTTTTTGGTATTTGGCATTTCTGTTTTGGCACTTGGATGGTTTTTCCATCTTGTGTTGCCATCAATGTCAAAGGGGGAGATTGTTGGTATTTTGGTATGGTTTTGTCATTGATGTCAACACCTACTAAACACTTATCAAATCTGGCACTTTGGAGAATCAACAACATTCACCGACAAGCAAGTGACTCATGCACAGTCACTGGTATCTGGTATACCGACAAGATATAATGATCATCGACACTTGGAATGATATGGAAAACACTTGGTTATGTCGAAGACATCATGTGGACACTTTGTCTTGGAGTTTTGTTTATTGGTATATTCATATTTGTATATTTGCTATTACCGGCAAATAAGTCCAGGTTATGCACCGACATGTTTATCTTTTCCAGATCAGCATGCCACGCTATGGAGATGACTTATTATTGTTGCAAATGCATTAAGCCGACATATTGAATCGGTTATTGCATCGGGTATTAATTGATATGTAAATTAATTTTATTGTAATATCTTGTAGAGTCAACCTACTAAAATTAGTCTTAGGGTATGGTATAAATGTAAGATCTTATTTGTAAGATCGAATGTGGAATGCGAAAAAGGATTGTGTGAAGGTATATGTGAGAATAAGCAGAGCTATACATGCAGACATCATTTGAAGATTGAAGGAGGGTTTTTGTGAAGACAATCAGAACTACACCGGTACTAAATCCAACATATGAAGATGCTATTTTGAGCAGTACATTCTTATTGGATTTAATCATCCAATTGTAGTTAGTGTGACTCCCATTTGTGATTGAGCAGTGAGCTCTAGGCGCTTGGCCTTTCTGCATGTGTAGACCCCATTTATGTACACTTACTATCTGTAGTAGTATCATCTGATTGTGGGTAAGGTTTCCCACCGTGGTTTTTCCCCTTACAGGGTTTCCACATACAAATATTGGTGTTATGTGTTGTGTATGACTTTGTCCTTTTGTTTCATGAATTAATCCTTACCGGTATTGCAATTAACTGTTAAAAATCTCTACCGACATATTAGATTGGTTTATCGGTATTAAGCATTAAGTTGGTTAAGTTGTTTTTGGTTTGAATTTATTAGACAACTGATTCACCCCCCCTCTCAGTTGTCTCCGGGACCTAACAACTCTTGGGTTGCCCCTAGAGGCACCATCAAAGTTAAATTTATAGAAGAAGGGCAAAGGCTACTGTGTGTGTGAAAAAGTGAAATAAGTCTGATAGCTGCAAGACACAACACTTCAATTACATGTATGGTTAGACAAATATAAGCATGAATAATAAAACCATAACAAATCGACTTATTGCCTTCTAAAAAATGCGAGTATATGATTACTTTTAGATTTTTATAAGCAATACCAGTGACTAGACTACACCAAAACGAAGGATTTAATCTATATGAGCATGATATTAAGCTAAATTAATGTAAGATGGATGAAAGATTCAAGCAACATGGATTCAAGCAATATGGAGTAAACTAAATATGCAAAAAAAAACTAAACTAAGAAGCAATAATCTCAAAAAACAAACACAATATATTCAATGACTCTAGAGCGCAAAAGTGTATAATAACAAATCTCCAGGGTGTTTTGAATGAGAGATGAAGGCTGAATTTATAGAGAATTACAAGAGAGATCAAGAAAAAGCACAATTTAGGATAATTGAAATAATTGAGAAATCAGATTTAGTTAACCTCGAGATAGATTCCAATTATAGCTTAATTGAAATGCATTCAGATAAGAAGTTCAAGTTGCATTAGAAATAAGATTTAATTAATTCCACGCATTTATGGTAAAAATAGGTAATTCTTTGATTTATTCAAGAAAAGAGTCTTTTCAATGCAACTAAACTTGTTTTTCTCAAAAGCTTTGAGTTCTAATTTTAGAGAATGACTAAAATCCTTTTAATTGCTTTTCTAATTTCAAGTTCTCAATTTAGAAGAATATCTCAAGTTTGATTTCTCTCAATTCAATTCTTTTATTTTATTTTCAATTTAACTCTCGCTTTGTGTATTGATTCCTCTTTTGTAATAAATTAATTCCTTTTTGCATGATTAAATGGCAAATTTATTAATTAATTAAATATGCTAGGATATTTAATAAATTAAATAGGATAATTGATCAAAATGATATTCTTGGAATGATTCAATTAATTAAATAAATATTTAATTAATATAAAATTATTGATTTGCTATGTAATATTTGATGATTAAAGAATTAATAATGTTCTCAAGATTGATTTAATTGCCTTTGGTTAGGACCTTGGTGATGTTGTCGAGATTAGGGGCCCATGGTTTAGATGACCATTTTTAGGATATTACAGCGACAACCATCTAACTAAGGACCTATCGATTTTTGTAGTAGGAGGGACCTTGAGAGATCCTTTAAAGGGTAGGGATATCCCTTTCCATGTCTTTAGTATAGAATCATCCCATGAGTGAAGATGGAAGAGCAATTCTTAGTATTTTGTACATAAGCATTCACTGATTCTGAGATTGACTTTTCAATGTTAAATTGAACCTCTTGGATAGAAGCTGTCACTTTTTTGAATATCCACTTGTTTTGGTCCCATCATATAGACCAAATGACCACAACTAGTAAGATACGCCAAATGCATGCGAAAAATGCTTCTTTATGAAGAACTTGCCATTCTTCAAGTAGATCCCAAATAGAATCAAGTAGTGGAGTGAAAAATTAGAGTTTGAGGAGTGTAGATTGCCAACATTTATGGGCAAAGGAGCACTTGCGAAATAAGTGTGTTGTATCTTCTTGTACCTTCCCACACAAAACACATGAGAAGGGTTGAGAAATTTGTAGTTTGGCCAACCTTTCGCTAGTTAAAACTCTTTTTAAGGACTAACCAGACAAAACTGCTTGCTTTAGGTGGAATCATACTACCCCAACAGAAGGAGTAGGCTCTATAAGGCTTATTGTGACCTTGAGATTTAAGAATCGCTTCATAACCAAGTTTAATAGTGTAATTGCCATTGTTAGAGGGGGCCCAAATTAACCTGTCCTTTTCTCTTGATAGGAAGATCACTCTATCCTTCAGTAAATCCTGAAGAAGCCTCTTCTGATCCAAAGTTGTGTGCAGTGTAGAGAAATCTTTCAAGCAAACTTTCCCTGTCATCAATTCCATAGAACAAACATAATCTATTAATCTAATCCCCCAATTATGAATGAAGATAGGCATAGTTGTTTGCAGCTCGAGGACATTTTGTAGGGGTAGGAAGCCACTCCAGGAGTCTCGCAAAAACAACACTTCTTCTCCATTATGTACCTCCCATGATATATAAGAAGTGACTATATTTCTGGAGGAGATCATTAAGTTCCACAACAATGTTAAGAGTAGGAAGTTTGTCAAATTTTCCCTACATTTTCATTTTAAAGATACAAATGTATGACAAAAAAATAAAATGAAGTCATATGTAAACAAGAGGAGCATCTCAAGAAATATTTGCAAAAACTCAATAAAATCAAACTACTACATCTATATTAAAATTGAATTTTATTGTCCACCTTGAAATGTAAGATTACAATAATATTTGCTTAAATTTCAAATTTCTTAAACTGTAAATACTTCGTTAAACTATGTTCTCTTAAGAATCATGTCATAATTGTTTTTATATGATATTTAATTCCAATAATTAACAAAATTACCAACCTGCTCTAGTAATTAAATCTACTGAACTAGTCTGTACAATTTTATTATTGGTAAGTTGTGATTGTTTTTTATATGATATTTAATTCCAATAATTAACAAAATTACCAACCTGCTCTAGTAATTAAATCTACTGAACTAGTATGTACAATTTTATTATTGGTAAGTTGTGATTGTTTTTTATATGATATTTAATTCCAATAATTAACAAAATTACCAACCTGCTCTAGTAATTAAATCTACTGAACTAGTCTGTACAATTTTATTATTGGTAAGTTGTGATTGCTTTTTTAATTCCTTGTCAAGCTAAAATTCCCTTATTTTTCACCCCTTAAAGGAGGGATTCCATTATCCGTATTAGTATGGCCAAAAATATTTGATAAGGACATATCACGGGGTAGAAGAAGAGCATGAATTCCCCGCACGCAACACATTAAATATAAGGTTTGTCGATCAAATTCAATACACGTCAAATAGAAGGATTCATGTGATAGGTGCAACAACTCCTGATCAACCTTACCATACGTGGATAGATTCAACAACGATCTATCATAGAAAAATTTATAGAAATGTAATGGCAAAATTCCATTGTCTTATATTTTCTTACATTTGTTATTTATTCTATTTATAAATCTATAATATTTTAATACATTTCTTCAAATGATATATTAGGTATATTTATATATCTACTATTCATTTAATTTGGGTCTTTTATGTATATAATTAATTTTGTGGGGTGTAGTATCAATCTTATGGTTGCAGTTTTGACTTTTGAAATTTTAAAATTTAAATTTGAATCCTAGTCAACTCTCACCAATTATTTTTCCCATCCAAAGTCAACTAAATGCGGATTTCTACAATTTGATATTATGCACTTGTATTCAAAGGCATTCAATTGTATTGATTATCATCATCAGATAACATCACTCACATTAACAAAGAAACATGCCAAGGATACTTCTATTGGTACACTAAAATGAATTTAGATCTCCATATTCATCCTTCAACGTAACTTGCATGGTTAAAGCTTGTTGTTCTCAATCCTTTACACTAGTTTTCTAGAGGTTGACCTAGGAGGACAAGTCCCCAAGCAACATACCAATAATTGTCTAAAGGTATTTTCACCAATTTTCAAATCAACAAAAATGATAGAGCAAACACAAATCGATAAGGTGAGTCACATAATAGAAAAGCATAGATTATTAAATCTCTCTCTCTCTCTCTCTCTCTCTCTCTCTCTCTCTCTCTCTCTCTCTCTCTCTCTCTCTCTCTCTCTCTCTCTCTCTCTCTCTCTCTCTCTCTCTCTCTCTCACACACACACACACACACACACACACACACACACACACACACACACCCCTAGTTTAAGAGAAGACGAATTTAACATGAAAGATAGATTTACCAAGGCATTATGTAGTAAACCATAGTTTAATCTTCCTTTTAAGGGGTTTTGATCCTAAATAATTATTGGACTAGATCCTTAATTTGGAAAGTGTTCTGAATATATATATATATATATATATATATATATATATATATATATATATATATATATATATATATATATATATATATATATATATATATATATATGAAGATGCTAAAAGGTTCAAGTATGAAACCACCTAATTGAAAGTGCATGTGACCTTGTGATGGGATTATGATAAAAAAAACGTGGGAAGGAATAGGCCAAAGATCATGAGGTGGGATTGAGCAATGGGAAAAATAAAGTTTAAATTCTTATTGATAAATTGCAATCTAGACTTGTTTAAGAAATTCTCGAAATTATAGTATAAAAGGGAATGACTATGATGGAGTACATTTAGGAGTTTTACAAACTTAGCATCAAATCAAGTCACGTGGAAGATTTTGCAAAGAATATGCCTTCATATCTAAATGGGTTATGGGGAAAATTAAAGATGAGATATGTTTGTTTTCTAAATAACGGAGAGTGTCTACTAGATCAAACTTAGGAGAAAAGAGAAGCTATCCACGACATAGTAGATAGTGCAATCTAAGGGTAGTAGCATAAGGAACAAGTAGAACAAACAAGTAAATGCATAGAAGGAGATTATAACATCTAGTGGTGGTGCATAAAAATCCAAAGAGGATATTATATCTAAGATAGGGGAAGCTAGAGGTAGAGAAGGCCACAAAAGGATTATTAGTACTACTTTCTTTAGCTATGACAAGGCAAGCCATTGAGCATTTGATACCTAAAAATGGAGAAGGAATATGGATACACTAAGAAGAAGGTACATATCCCTTAGTAGAGTGATCTTTTAAGTAATATGACAAAGAAAATGACACCAAGAGGAGATAACTTAATGTTATGCAAGGTCTTGTTGAAGCCTACTAGAAATGATGGAGAATTATGGTCAAGGAAGGATTATATTTTCCACACTAAGTTTAAGTTAGTCGGTAAGTATTGTGAGACAATCATTTATAGGGGAAGAATGGATGAAGTAGCGTCCATTGAAATGGTATTAAATTTACAATTAAAATTGGTATGACATCTTAATCTCTACTATTTTTCATATCTATATAAGGATCAATAGATGACTTGAGAGAGCACTATTTCATTAGAGGATATGTAGATGAAGTATAGTGTGATGTGATTCCACTGGATGGTTGTCTTGTGTAGTTGGTGAGGGTAATATGTTGTTTACACCATTCATCATGGAAGAAAGAAAAAAATCACTATCACCAAGGATGAAAAGAAAGTTGGACTAGAAAGTCATCAAAGACATAAGAAGATAATATAGATGGCCATATAATGGTTTTATTAGCCAAGTAATTCTTAAAGGAAGTTGAAAAGTTATAGAAACTTTCTATGTAGTGCTTATGTCACCTATGACAAGAAAAAAGAATAAATTATGCCACAATGAGGAGCTAGAGATTGGAAGTATCATTGAAAGAAATTGAAGTTATGATAGATAGGAAGATACTAAAGGCATTGCCAATTATTGTAGAGCATTTCACACTACATGAAATTGATTATAAGGCTCTAGTTTTCTTAACATGGAGCTACACAAGATGAATCCTAAAATGCGTTGAATAAAATAAATAAATGGGGAGTTGATGAAGAATAAATTAATTAGGGAAGTATGAGCCCTTGCATCAAACCTATAGTACTTGCATTAAAGAAAGATAGAGAATCAAGGATGCATGTTTGTACTCTCATGATATAATCAAGATTACCATCAAGTATAGGCTTCTACTATTGTGCATGGATGATTTGCTGGATTGATTGAGTGACAGACACTACTTTTGCAAGAGTAACCTCAAAAGTGGCTATCATCACATTATAATTCATGAAGGAGATGGATAAAATACAACGTGAAGAACATGAGATAAACTATATGAATGATTAGTTACACCTTTGGATTGACCAATGGAGTGAGCACCCTAAGATCAAGGCATGGAGTTCTAAAACCTTTCTTGAGTAACTTTATTGGTGTTTATTTAGATGATATTTTGGTGTTTACCAAAATTAGGGAAGATCATATTAAACACTTCTACCATGTTTTGACATAGTTAAAGTAGGGAAAATTGTACATAAAATTTAATAAGTGTGATTTTATGCAAGAGGACTTGGTATACTTGGGATTTGTGATATATCGAGATAGAGTGAGGATGGATCTAGAGAAATTGAGAGCAATTAGTAGGTGGTCAACAACACAAAATGTTGTAGAAGTTAGAAGTTTTGATAGATTGATGAGCTTCTACTAAAAGTTCATTAAAAAAAATAGAGGCATCCATGCACCACTAACACATTAAATGCAGAAGGTAAATTTGAGTGGGTATTTTTCATAGGTAAGAGTTTTGACCCATTGAATAAGGTGATGGATGATCCCATTTTTGTGCTCACAAAATTTTAGAATTTTTTCCAAATGGGCTGTGCTTTCATTAGTAAGGTTATAGGCATTGGCTTGAGCAAATAAGATAAGCCCATTGCATATTCTAGTGAGAAGTCAAATGAAGCCAAGTAAAAGTCTTCAATTTATGATTAGGATTTTTATGACATTATTTAAATCTCATGGAAATGTAGGCACTATATATTATTGATGGATTTTGTTTTGTACACTAATCATTCAATGTTAACGTTTATGAATAGTCAAGAAAAAATGAATCAAAGGAACATTAAATGGGTGGGCTACCTACAAGGGATTTGTTTTATTCTCACACAAAATTTGATTAGAATACCAATGATGAAGAATTTATTGTTAGGATAATCGGTGGACAACTGATGGGGGGGGGGTGTGAATTAGTTGTTAACAAATTATATTAATCAAACCACTTTATAACCTTTGATCGGAGCACATAAACATTGAATACCGGAATAGCAGAAACAAATACCAGTAAGCAATAAAACTTAAGAATGAAATAAAGAATTAACACAATGAAACCATACCACATAACACCATGATTTGTACGTGGAAAACCCGGTAAAGGGAAAAACCATGGTGGGAAGCCTACCCACAGTCAGATGATACTTCTACAAAAAGTATGTGATACAATAAGGGGCCTGCATATGCAGGAAGGCACACTGCCTAGAGCGTACTGCTCATTACAAAGGAGTCTCACTGACTACAGAGAGATTATAACCACCTCAAGATAATTGGACAACAATCTAGAAGAATGAATTGCCAGTGATAACATCTACCATTCTTGATTACAGTCCCGGTTAAGCTCAATATCGGAGGCCTTTGACCTCTTACATAAACCCAATTCGATCACCTATGATCGACCACATCTCCTTCACATATGATATTTCATTCCACGACCACGACAAATGATCTACAATGAGATCTTACACCAATTTATACAAACCCTAAGACCTAAACCAATTAGGTCGGCCACCTAAAAGATATTACAATAAGATCATTACATACATCCATATTACAATGATATGCCATGTCGGATTTAGACCAAAACAACATTAACCGATCCATAAATCATCCTGGTAACGTGTAGAGAACATGTTAACATGATACCGGTCCATAACTTAGATAGGTACCAGACCTAATCTGGATCTACCATGCCAAAGCGACGTCTCCAATCAGTCGAGGCATGATCAAGGATCACCTTCTGCATCCTGAATTCCATCTAGAAGCCGAACCAACACCACTTATGCATCCTGTCAAAGATTCTCAGTAAAAGCTCTATTGGTAAAACCTTAAACCCTTACCGGTAACACTAGTTCTTTTACTGGTAACCAAAACCTGTCTGCCGGTAACCAACCATAACAGCTAGTGTTGACATCAATGATAAAACATTAATGCAACACATAATCAATTCCTCCATATTGCCAATATTTATATTCCATGAATTTAGATTTTGTAGATACATGGAAGAGTTACAAAGAGTCTTAAATTGGAGGTAAGGGTTCATTTCACCATTATTTTGTGAAAAAATATATTTATTCTAAATAAGACCATTGTATGTAGCACATTGTTCCATGAGGGAGAATCTCATTGGATAACTATATGGTGAAATATTATGACACTTTGGTGCAAATAAGACATTGGACCTACTAGATGAAAGGTGCTTTCATCTTGATGTTAGAATATTTTTGGAGAGATGTGTAATTTTTCAAATTACAGAGGGTGTTGTTCATAATATTGGGCTATATAAACCATTTATTATTCCAAAGAACCCTTGTGAGGATCTTTCTCTGGACTTTATCCTTAGAATGCAATGGACTTAGAAGGGTATGATTCAATATTTGTAAGCATTGATAGGTTGTAAAAAAATGTGCATTTCATCCCCTATTAAGAGATGAATGATGCTTCTAGAATTGTAGACATTTTTTTCTAAGAAGTGGTGAGGTTGTATGGTTTATCACAAAGTATCACCTTTGATTGGGATAATAAGTTGTTAAACCACCTTTTAGCACATGTAACGTGATAGAAATTGGGGACACAATTGAACTATAATTTGAGTTACCATCCACAAATAGATAATTAGATACAATTTGTTAACTATATCCTAGGAAATTTCTCGAGAAGTTTGGTACTCAAAGATAAACACACACTATGGGATACTTTGTTGGTGCAAGTTGAGTTTGTGCTCAATAAGTTAGTAAATCGATCTACTAGTAAAACCCTCGTTTAGATTATGTATGGGACAAATCCAAGGAGAGTCACATACTTATTGAAGGTGATTGATGGAGAGAGTCCACTAGTGCGAATGTAGAGACCTTGCATAACACTTGAAGGAGGTACATGAACAAGTGCGAAAGTAGATAGAAACAAGTAATAATAAGTACACTAAAAGTGTATAAGAGCTCAAAAATAGAAAACTTACTTAGAGAGTGAGTTGGTCATCACACAATCAAGGAAGAAAAGGTTCCATAGAGAAATATATAACAATTTATAATAAAAAATATTGGTCCTTGTAGAGTCATATGATTGGACATCTCACCATTGTTCAATGTAGCTAATATGTATAAAAATTATTAATCAAAAGATTTAGAGAAAGACTTGACATCACCAAAAGAACTAGATTTGAGGTAACATGTGTGAAAGAGACCCAAAGATGATACAAAGAAAATTTTGAGTGACAGATTGAACTAAAAATCTAAAAAAAATGAATACAAAGAATATTTAATATGATAAAAGAGAAGAGAACTTATGATGATACATGATTATTCAAAAATAAAATAGGCTAGATAAGGTGGTCATCACACCTTCAAACAATGTGAAAGAGTAAAAAAGTTTTCCAAATTTATGATTTTTCCTTAAATTCCCTTATTTTACACCTCTTAAAAGGATGGATTCCATCCTCCGTATTAGTATGGCCAAAAATATTTGGTAAGGACACATCACGGGGTAGAAGAAGAGCATGAATTCCCCGCACGCAACACATTCAAGACAAGGTTTATCGATCAAATTCAATGTGATAGGAATGCACGTCAAGTGGAAGGATTCATGTGATACATGCAACTTGTGACGTAACATTTTTTTTAAGGTTTGGGGCATCCAATATACATAGAAGGATTAGAAGGATTCGAGTATTTCTTTCAGGTTATTTATTTATCGATCAATTTTTATTTATTTTCATATATTTATTATATTTGAGATTATGTACTTGTATTTAAAGATATTTAGTTGTATTGTTTATCATTATCAAATAATATTGAATATCATTCACATTAACAAAGAATCATGTTATGAACATTTCTATTCGTATATTAAAATGAATCTAGATTTTCATATTTACAACATTTGCATAATTGAAATTCAATCTTTTGCACAAGTTTTCTAGATGTTAGCATAGGAGAACATGTCCATGGCAACACACTAACAACCCTCTAAATGTATTTTTCAATACTACCAATCTTTAGATCAATGAATAGGATAGAGAAAATGAAGTTCAATAAGGTGAATCATATAGTAGAGATATGTAGCTTTCAAATGGTTCTCATAGATATATGACATTTTTGTGGATGGAGATTTAACATTGATTTGTAGACTTGACTCTTCATAGTGTAGACAAAACTTTATGATCTTGAGGCAAGATACAAGTTAGAGCATATTTTTTTATGATTATAACAAATCATACTCCAAAATCTTCATCAAGGGCACTCATTCTTCAATTATAAAGCTTAGTACATTTCTCCTTTGCATTTGATTTTTATAACATTTAATTTAGGGTATATTAGACATAATAATAATAAGTCTATATCAATTATTAGTCTAAATTGATTTGTGCTAAGTTGATGTAGTAACAACTCAAAGGCTAATCAATCTTGCATCACCCAAAAATTATTTTATTTTTAGGGTGTTAGTAATATCAAAGCTGCTTCTAGTTTGTAGATTCCCGACATAGAAGATAATTCTTATTGCAAGGGCATTATTCGGGTCTAGTTAGCTTTCTATATTCGGGCATTATCAAGATCTTGCAATGCAATAACAATTACAAATTTGTGGCAATAACTAAAGATATGGTTCAAGATACTAGTCTTAGGGATGGTTGTGGAAGGAACCACATTGAGTCCCATAGCATAAATCTCATTGCACATGAAACTCACTCTATGGGTCCATCTAAGTGTTGTGTTGTAACATACAAAGTGTCATTTCAAGGATACTATAATGTTAAAAATTACACATCCTTGCAATTTTATACTATATCACATCCTCACTTTAGCATCTTGATGTAAATCATCTTAAATGTAAAATGTTAGCTCTTTGGTTTTGTATTCCTCATATTTTTATGATAATCTAAGTCTTTTGAATTTGATATTCCCAAGATATGAGTGCAACATATAGACATCCACATGAGGTTCTAGTGTCCTATAAAAATTCTTGAACTGGTGGTCATTTGGGCATTACTCTCTCTTGGACTCATGGGTTGTCAAGAAAGTAATGGCTCTGCATCTAGATTCTATTAGTTGTCCAACCTTTATCCTTTCCATTTGTTTTTTTTATTTTGATTTAGAGAATTCATTCTTTCACTTAGAAATTGTTTCTTGAAGCTCTATCACCTTGAAGGAAAAACCGACAAACCCCATAGCTTTACTAGCCATTTACATGTGATTTCTACTTCATTTTCAAGCAAGAATCTTCATGATATTCTGGCAATAGTTGGAGAAAATCAACATTGACCTTCTTGGGGATTTCTGACAGCTTTATTTGATTTTGTTCTTAATTATATTGTTCTAGTTCTCTTGCTATTATTCTTATTTTATCGCAATATGTTCAAGTCTTAAGTGCTAGCATAGTACAATTATGATAATTTATATTTAGTTATTATAATTTCAATTCAAGCTTTTAACTTTTCATTTTATAATATATAAAAAACCAAAGCTATACATGGAGGTAGAAATACCGAGATGAAGGTTTGAGTAAGGTATATCCCTCAACAACAACAAAAATAATTTCTCCTCTTTATTTGATTGCAAGTTTTGTTGGACAAGAAGTAGCTCCATCTAATGATCACTTTTTCAAATTTATCTATATATTTTAGTTTGTTTAACTTTGATATTTATATAGAATATGTCATATTTATTTTTTGTAATTGTAATTTTTATCTAATTTGAGTTCTTCTTTTCATTTTCTATGTGAATAGGAGGCATTTTATGCTTAGTTGTACTTATAATTGTTTAGATTAGATGATAGTGCATTGCATAAACATCCTCTCATGACATTAGTGTCTTACATAGGGGCTTCCAAATTTCAACCCTAGGTTTCTTAGTATATATGCTCTTCATTTTTGTAATCAACTAGTTTTCTCTATTCCTTTGTTTCAAGACATTTGCATCAATTCCTTTTTTTTTATTGGTTTTAGTTTGATTATTTATTAGTAGTATTTTATTTATACTTAGACATTCAAAAAGAGTTAATCACTAAAACCTTATGCATTAGGCTTAATAAAACCATGTCAACTCTAGTGTAAAGAGTGAAGTTAACTCTTAAGGGAGATTCCCTTTCTAATAATTTTTTTTTTTTTTGATAAAAGTGGTAAACCACTAAATTTTATTAATATTATAAATTTTTACAACCTGGTTCAAAGAGCACTGGTAGGAAAGAACCAAGCAAAGAAAACCTCCGGTTTAGCTCATACATGAAAACAGATAGAAGCCCACCCGAGATTACAAAATCGCCATGTTGGCCATCAAAAACCCAACCCCTTGTAATGAGTACACAAATTTCTCTGTCTGAGAAAGTTACAATGTTATATACCATGAACTAGTGCTTTCCAACGGAGGAGAAGAAGGGGGGGTATCAACATCAACGATAACTGCAGGAGGCACCATCTGAATAGGTAGAATTGATGTTGGCGAAGACAGTACAATGTGCATCGAGTCTAGGAGGAAGTGGATACCTGAAAATATGTTTACAACTGATGCCAAGCAATCTGGTGATACATGATCTAATAGAGCTACCATAGCAAACAAAGTATCATCATATAGGTTAGAGATCAAACCATTTCTCATAATTGAAAGAAGTTCCCCATACCAGCCAGAAGATAATAACTGAGAACAAGATAGGAAACCAGCATACTCAAAATTACCGAATTCAAAATGATAAAAAGATAATACACTATCCAAATCATCAACAATGTAGAAATTGGAGAGGAAGTATGCATCAAAAAGTGCCCTGACCATAGTAGAATCCAGAAGCACATCCATACAAATAGTGAGAAAACGAGATGCAATTTTAGCAAGAAAACAACCTGCATTCTCCACCAGCCATCGCTTTCCCAAAACCTTGCGAAAAGCCAGAGAGAAATCCACAAAATACACTTGAAATAGATGCCCAAGATTTTCCTCATAAAAAACATGAGAATATTGGAAGTCATACTGCTTGCGAAGCATCAAAATGCGATAGCCCACAGACTCCATAAAATGATTATGCAAAAATAACATAAAGCACATGAATATAAGGAGCTCAAATGCCATTATGAGAGAACAAGCTCAGCCACCAAAGGACACAACAATAAATATCATCTCAAACAAACCCAAGCATTCGAGCAAGAAAGCAACCAGAGGCCGCCACCTACATACAAAATGCTGACCACCTCTACACGAAACTCATAACCATAAATCAACACAAGCATGCCAAAACCATAAACAAGATGGCCACACAAACAAAATCCCTCACACAAAATGAAATGACTCAATAAACTACCACCACCCGAGATGAGGATAAATGAATCATTAAAACTATAAGCATGGCCCCCAGATCGAAGTACAATCATAAAGAAATCAACACAACAATAAACCCCATACAACCATCATGAAATTAGACAAACAAAAAACCACATCGTAATAAAGTTAAGCACAAAGAAGATTTGAAGTGTGTAAACAATGCAGAGCATAATTATAAGATGCTCCCACCTACGACAAGTCCCAACTAATAACAAACAAAAGCAAAGACCCGTACCTAGACTGAGATTACACACAAAAATGCAGACATGATGAAGTGAAGAAGGCCAAAAGGCCATCATCACAACAATACACTGCATATCTAAATATAATCGCCAAGCAAGGTACAAGGTCATGCTTCTGCCACCTTATTAGCTTCCCTGTAACAATGGACCATAAAGTAGGATTTGAACAATTCAAGCTGAGCAAGTATTCTTGTCTAGCCAAAATTTTAGATGCTAGGAGTGCGATGGGCGATTAGTCACCATGTAATACCCTTAGATTAGATCACATACCCTAGGAGAATATCTTGAGGAATGTCACTTACCTCCACGTTCTTAAATTGAGCACCAGAGTCAATTGCAGTATTAGCCAAAAAAATTGCAAGCCGATTAAGTTCTCTATAACAATGCGATATCGAGAATGTATCAAAAAATGACAACTTTTCCAAAATATGCTCCAGTATGTACTTCAAATGCCAACAATTTCTCTTACTGGACAAAACACTCTGAATAATGACCATTGAGTCCCCCTGAATTTATAGGTTTTTAATCCCTAAAGAGATAGGCAAATCAATCCCTAGAGACAAAGCTTGGCACTCAGCAAAATTGTTTGATTGTGAACCAAGGGCATGACACTGGGCTGCTATCAAGATTGTCTTGTAGTAAAAAATAGCCATACCAGCCTCAGCCAACCCCGGATTACCCCTAGAAGCTCCATCAAAATGGAGCTTGAAATGTCCTAGAGGAGGAGGATCCCATCTAGCAGCAAGTCTCTTATTAATAGTTATAAGACCTTTAGCAACAGATCCATGAGAAGGGATGGTAGAGAGAGATTTCCAGGTTCTTGTAATCCTACCATCCCAATGAGAGAAGGATGTCAAATTCTCTAGATTTTTATGTATGTATGACAAAGCCACCTCCGAGATATAAGCCTCAATCTTGGTTAGAATGTCAAAGAGTGAAGATGATTGCTTTCTAAAAATCCTATTATTTCTCTCTAACCATATGTTCCAAATGATAATCGAAGGAGAGATGAGCCAGAGACAAGCATAAAAGGATGAGGAAAACAAGATAGGCCAAACTCTAAAGTGAGAGAGAAGGTCATAGCCAATAATAAAGTACATGCCTAGTTTCTCAAACAGCCATTGCCAACATCCAAATTCAAAATCACAATGAAGAAATAGGTGAGAGGAAGATTCCAAATTCTTATTGCACAAAATACAAGGGAAAACAATAGTCAATCCCAACCTGTCCAATCTCATTCCTGTAAGAACTCTGTCTTGTACAACAAGCCAAGAAAATGCACTTGTCTTAAGAAGGCAAGCGAATGCCAGAACAATTTATAGGGCCAGGAAGTCAAGTCCTTAGCAGGCATAAGGGAATTATACCCATCTTTCACAGAGTATTTGCCTGAGACACTCTTAGTCCAAATAAGCTCATCTTCCCTCTCAGAAAAGATGACAACTCTATTCTCAAGGACATTACAAAATTCTACTTTCATATTTAAGTCAACATTCAGACAATCAATTGATTTCCATTTAGCCAACTTCACATGACCACTTTGTACAATATCAAAGTAGTCAGCCAGAAAAATTCCCCATCTGACAGAAAGGATTGACTTCAATGGGGACCAATCCCTAATGGAGTCCAAAGGACAATGACCATTCCAAGCATCATCCCAAAATCTAGCTTTGCTACCATTATGAACAACCTAAGAAAGGTGAGGCAACAAGACACTTCTACATTTAACCAAAAAATTCCAAATAGCCGACCCATGGGGTAAACTTGAAGCACGAAAAACACAATCTCTTGCCCCATTGTTAAAATACTTAGCAAACATAATCTTAGCCCAAAGGGAATCTGGTTTATCATACAATTTCCAAACTAGCTTAGCCCCCAAGGCCAGATTTTGATTCTCCAAGCTTCTAATCCGTGACCCACCAAGCTCTTTTGGAAGACAAACTTTATCCCAGGCTAGCAAGGGGATCCTAATTTTCCCATCCTTACTATTATTCCAAATAAAGGATCTCAGAGCATCCTTCAAACTAACAAGCACAAACTTTGGAGCTTTGAGAATTGACATTAAGTAAATTGGCACCACATTCAACACAGACTTAATCAGAACAATTTTCCCTACCATAGTAAGCCATTTGTGGTTCCAGGACAAGATTTTCTTTAATATCCCTAAAATTACTTTATCCCAAAAAACCACCTTGTCTTTTTAAACAAAAAAGGGGATCCCAAGGTAGTTGCAAGGGAAATCCCCAAGTTGGAAACCCCAAAAATTCTGAAGCCTACCCTGAATCAAGGGGTGTTAAGAAGAAAATCTTAGACTTATCCTTATTGACCTTCTGACCAGAAAATGAAGCATAATTCTTAACCACTTTATTAATAATTCTAGCCTCATTCAAAGATGCATTGCCAAACAAAAGGGTGTCATCAACAAAAAGGCAATGAGAAATCCTTTGATCAAAATTATGAATTTTAATACCCCTCCATAAACCACTCAATCTAACTGCTCTAATTGCCCAACTCAAGGTTTTGGCTAGTAATATAAACAAGAAAGGGGATAGGGGATCTCCTTGCCTCAAACCACTAGAAGAATGATAAAACCCACAAGGAGACCCATTAACAAGAATCGAGAATCTAGCTGAGGAGATGCATGACATGATCCATTTAATCCAAGCCAACGAGAAACCCAGCCTAGACAACACAACTTTTAATGCGTTCCATTCGATCCTATCATATGTCTTCATCATATCTAACTTTAGAATCATGGCAGGACATTTCTGAACTGATATTGAATGAAGAACCTCGTGTGCAACTATTGCTCCCTTCACTATTTCCCTTTTTGGGACAAAACCTCCTTGCTCTAAAGAAATAATTTTCAGCAAAAGTTTAGCCAATCTCATAGAAATCACTTTCACGAAGATCTTGTAGAGGGTATTACATAAAGCTATAGGATGAAAAATCTGCAAAAGTTTTAGGGTCCTCCTTCTTAGGTATAATGACTATCAAGGTAGTATTCATTTCCTTAAGAACAAACCTATTTCGTCTAGCTTCCTCAAGGGCCAAAAGAACATCTAGTCCCACAAATTCCCAACATTTCTGGAAGAATAATGGAGTGAATCCATTAGGCCCAGGTGCCTTGTCCAGATTCATAGCAAAAACAGCCCCCTTAAACTCCTCTAATGAAAAATGAGACATTAACATTCTATTGTCATCAAAAGAGATTAAAGAGGGAATATGAGATGTAATATTATTAGAAACATCATTGCTTTCTGATGAAAGTAAATTCTTAAAGAACTTAACTGCTTCACTAGTAATATCATCTGAATCAAAAAGAATATTCCCATGACAGTCCTGAATACAAGTAATCCTACTCCTAGCCCTTTTCATTTTAGTGGAAGAATGGAAAAATTTAGTATTTTTATCCCCATCAGATAACCATAACTCCCTAGATTTTTGTCTCCAATATACCTCCTCTCTCACCAAAATTTCTTCTAACTCACTCCTAAGGGACTTAACTTCATCAAACACCCTAGGACCCATTCCATGCTGGATCACATGACTATTCAATGCTTCAATCATATCCAAAATCCTTTGCTTTTCCTCAAAGATATTCTTTAAATGCAGAGAATTCCACTCCCTAATATTTTTCTTTAAAAATTTGATCTTCTTAACAATCTGAAACATTCTAGAACCTCTTACGAATGGAGCCTCTCCCCACTATTTATGAAGAAGGGGTAGGAAAGAAGAATCCCTAAACCACATGGGTTCAAACTTAAAAGGCAACTTATGAATAGATCTATCTTTTAAAATAGAAAGGGAGATAAGAAAGTGATCTGACCCCGAAAATGGAAGAATAGAAGAAAAAAACTCAATATATGAGTCAAACCAATTGCTAGAAAGTAAAAATCTATCGAATCTCTCCGTAATTTGAGAGAAATCCTTCCTCATATTTGTCCAAGTAAAAAGACCATTATTTGGCTTACAGTCAAAAAGAGACATATCAGAGATAAAAGCATTAAAATCATCCATAGATTTCTTATTAGGGAAAATACCCCCTGTCTTTTCACCCAAATCCAAAATTGCATTGAAGTCCCCCCCCAAAATAATAAAAGAATGATCCCTAAGGGGGGATGACACCCTTATAAGTTCTTGCCAAAGACTGCATTTAGCCAAAACACCCGAGGGGGCATAAATATTGAAAAGCCAGAATTTGAACATAGAAGTTTTGTTAGACACTAATGATAGCATCCAATTAGGAGTAGAAGCAACCAGTTCTACATCTACCACAAAATCATTCCATAACAAGGCCAAACCCCCCGACACACCAGAAGCCGGACAAGAAAGAAATTTCCACCTCTTCCAAGAGGAAAAAACAAAATCAGAATTCTCCGAAGAGAGCTTAGTCTCTTGAAGCATACCTATATCCCACTTAACCAAGTCCAATTGAGACTTGATTAAGCATCTCTTGTTAGGGGAATTTAAGCCCCTAACATTCTAGGAAATAATCCTCATTTCCCTCGAGGGGAGGTCGACACTCCCCTCTTTCCATCCTTAGGGGAAGAAGTATTCTCCCCAAAACTTTTATGTAAACTCCTCTTAATAGCCACATATCTAGTGACCAGAGGACTATTTAAGAATTTATTTTTCTTCTTAATGGAACTCGAGCGATGACCAATGATTTTCCCCATATCCAAAGACAAGGTCAAACCCTTCTTAACCCTAGGAGAAGCAGACAACACTTGCTAAATACCTGCATCAATTTCTAATTGAGTTTTACAGTTTTTTGGAGGTCTACCGCTACTCGGTGACACAAATGGGATTGGGAATTTTATCTCTACTTGAGTAATAGGGGGACCTGTAGGAGAGGATAACATTTTTCGTGAAGGTAACCGAGGAGAAGACACCATTCCTTGAGGTTCCACCTTATTTAAAACATCCTGAGCAACATTATTATTGAGAACCTCAAAAGGGTTAAAGGAAGGGGAAAGAGGTAAACTCTTATGAATTGAATTCAAATAATTCTCGATAGAACAAACAACCCTATCTGAAACCTCCTCATCTAACCAATCCTTATTTCTATTGAGAAGATTCTCAACTTGCTGAACAATATGTTCATCTGGAGAAATAACTAGAAGCTCCCGAGTCTTGCCATACCCAAAATTAGGCTTACTATATGCTAATTCTTTTACCTTGTGAATTAAGAGAGCATCATCTTGACTTAAAGGAATAGGCTTAACAAGGGAATTATCCCCTTCAACCCCAATATGCTCTCGAATGTTCATTTGAACACTTGGTCCTTCTAAAGAAACAAAAACCTTATCACCCATTGTACCATCTAGCCCACCCCCTGGATAAAATTACAAGTAATGGGACCTTAAGGGGAGGAAGGTCTTTTATGACTAGAATGCCAAGGATTAACACCCTATCCCTGACAAGCAAGCTTAGAATTATTAACCCCCTCTGGACCTGCCTAATTTAAATTGTTCAAAACACCCTCCACCTTATCAGAGGAAGCGTTATGGATAAAGTGACCTGCATAGTTCCCTTCAGGGCCCTCCCTTGGATGATAATCAGAGTCAAAAGAGACATGGAGAGAAGGAGTTTTAGCAAGAATAGGATTTAAAGGAACATCAAAACCACCCTTAAAATGTATAATAGATTTGGAATTACTATGAAAATCCAAGAACAAAGGGGCATCCACAACAATTGGATTTTGAATAAGGTCATTATCCAACTTGTCAATAGGTTGTATTCCAAACACCCTCATTTGACTTAATATTACATGAATTCAGGCACACAGAAGTAGGGGTAACCAACACACAGATATTTACCAAAACCTTCCCTTCCACAAAATAAGATTTAGATGTCAAAAACGTCCCAAAATTATCTCCTATCGATTTCAAAACTTCTAGGTCCATGAATTCAAAGGGAAATTTAGGAAACCCAAACCAAATCGGAATATTTTTAGGTTTGGACCATTCTGGGACAAGAAAAGGCTTCCAAGAAGATAACATAAATAAATTATTGCCAAACCAATGACACAGATTCGCAAGAACTTCATCCCTAAAATGAGGGGAGTCAAAGATAAATACAAAGGAATTCGCAGATAATAACTAAAAATAAGCCAATGCAGACCAACGTTTCCTCAATTTAGAATGCAACTTAGACAAAATAGTTTGAGGACCCCATAATTCACCCACGAGTGCAACAAAATGTAATCTAGAAGCCCTCTCTACCACAAAAGATCCTCTAAAATCAAAACACGGAACAAGAACCCATACCTCTTTCACCGGGGCTCCATCTTCCCCGTTACCTTTTGCCAAACCTAAAACAGAGTGGGTCAAGTTACCAACATTCATCTTATCCTTACCATCGCTAGAAGCCTTCAAGTTTAGGATCTCCCGTGCGCCCTCCAGTTTGAAAGACATAGATGCCCTAGTTGTTTCCATCCTTCCAGAGCCCACCACTTGAGCAAACGATCTCTTATCACCTCCATAATTGATCCACTGATTTGTGGTTTTCAAATGAAGATTATGTTTTTCCCATTCCATTACTACCCTGACCTCATGAATTAAACCTTCCACTATGATGCTGCCACCTCTGATATTTCCTGAAAAACCCTTGAAAGTATCTCGAAATTTGGCAAAAAAACCCGTTTTGCCTGCCTTGAAGCGCCTGTAGAGCCATATCCTCCCATCTTCCCTTAGAAAAAACCCATTGGGGCACATTTCCCTATTATCTATGTTAGAGTTTTAAATTTTATGTTGTAAAACCTTTTATGAGTTTTACAACCCTATCTCTCTACTCTGGTAGAATAGGTTTCACAACCCCCATTCAAACTAGTCATAATTTCTTGTATGAGCATCTCACTATTGGGACATCGTCATCCCCTCACATGATAATAGTTCAACTAGCTTCCCCATCCACCACTTTACTTCATGTGGATGTTGGGTTCAATCATAAGGTTATCCAACAAGCCTCTAATTCTTAGATAAAAAATCTAGATCAACACTTGCAATTCCAATATTTCTTAGCTAAGGATACCCTCTCCTTTGAAGTGGTTGTAATGCCCCACTAAGGAACCCTAGAGGACAACAACTATTCAACCCATTAAACATATCATTTTTTTTAAAACAATGTACATTACAACCATTAACTCATTATGAAATTAAATTATATAAATGCACAAGCGGAAGACAAATATTCACATAAACTAGGCCCTCTTGCGGGTTCCCTAACTGATGCAGGAGCATCCCTAGTTCTTGGCAATCTTGCATCAACCAAAAATATTTCTTTTTAGTTTGTTTTTTGTTTTGCTGTTTCAACATTTCTTTTTTGCATTTTCTTGATTTTGCTCACTGGATCTTGCATAGCTGTATTTTGCTTGTAATCATGACAATCTTTCTTATTCTTGAACCATGGGACATTTGGATCTTTTTCTGGCAAGTTATCACTTCCGGATTCTGAGGCAATTTTTTTTGGCTTAGAACACTGGAACCACTTGGACCTATTTTCTATTGGTGAATCTTGCGGATCCTTTCCATAGCTTGTGGAGCCCCAGTTCATTGATTCCAAGGTTCCTTGGCATGTGGCAGACCTTCCCTCTGATCCACACTTCTTCCTTTGGATTTTTCGAATAATTTTCATTGGTGGAGGCCGACCTGGTGGTTTTACACATTTCATCATGTTCATCATTGTTGGATTACTCTTGGGCCGACCGGACCCCTGTAGACCATATAAATCAGTGTAATTAAGCATCATAATTCATCAGAGAGAATATAGAAGATATATCTTAAGATTTAGAGGTTCGAAGTTGACCGATTCTGTAATTGAGCATGTATATAGCAGGCCAGTGAGCTGAATCTTGTAGCCCGAATGTTATCGGTCATTTGTAATCAATTTTCATGATCTAATTCATTCAATTCTGCATTGCCTCCATCATCTCGTCTTTCTTTAGTTTTGTTTACTCTTGCTGCATGGTCCAGATAGATCTCATTGATGTCCCTCCTAACCATGACTACACCAAGTGGTATGAGAGCAAGATTTCATTCCGGAGATTGCGTTGTCATGAAATTTTGTTGTGGGGTGGTAGATTATGGATTCGACCTGTAGCTGTAGAGGACTAGCGTGAAGATGGCACAAAGAGGAAACAAGAATGGTGGAGCGCGTGGGAATGAAGACCCTACTGTTGGCATTATACAATTAGATGAGAATGGTAGATGTTGTCATTGATGGCAACAAGGTTCAACAAGGTTCAACAGGTTCTACCGGCAATAGACTTCACCTATCGACACTGGCAGATACAACAAGGTTTATTCACACTGGCATCCAAGTTACACCAACAATAGATCATACTGACATTCCAGGCCAACTTGACAATAGTATTGATTATGCAAAAAATTGTAATGTAAATTATAATTGTATGGCTGACATATTGTATTGTACTGACTCATATATTTATGAGTTCTTATACATCATTTGGTATGTAATGAAAAGGTAGTATGTAAGCAATGATACGAGATAGGATAGAGATATGATAGCAAATAGTTGTATATGCATTTTGATGTTATTATTTTGGAGCAAATAAGAAGTAGAGCAGAGCGAAGATTATTCTATGTAAGCAGAATCATTTGACAACATACCGGCTAGGTTTTTTGGTAGAGGCAGAACCGGTATCAGACAAAGCATAACAGAGAACTCATCCAACATTTTGATGCAAGTTATAAGAGTTCAATTTTGTGTCTACATTAGTATTGTAGTCAGTGTGACTTCATTTTTGTTGAGCAGTGAGCTCTAGGCAGTTGGCCTTCTTGCATGTGCAGGCCCCTTTTGTACTGAGTAATATTTATTCATATTGGCTAGTGAGTAAATATTATGGGTCACAAATCCCATCGAGGTTTTTCCCTTACCGGATTTCCTCACCAAAATATTCGTGTTATGGTGTGCAATGATGTTGATCCTTTTGTTTCTCTTTACTGCATTATTGTTTACTTATCGGTATATTAATTTTAGTTACAAAATTGCAATTAAGTTGAAATCTTTCATTTACCGGTCAGACACTGATTCAACCCCCCCTCTTAGTGTCTTTGGGATTAACCAAGTATCTAACACCCACTGTGATGGAAATGTTGAGAGGAATTGCAGCCCGGTTATAAATTGTTGAGACATTCTAGAGAAAAGGTAAACATATTGAAGATGTGAGCAAAGATGAAGAAGAAGAAGCACCGACAGAACAAGTAACAAACCCACTGGCGATCAATTTGCATGAAGAGAGTTTCTTGAGGGTTTTGAGTAGGGCGAACACTAAACCACATTTCACCCCATCGGAGTATGATGGTAAGTTGGATTTAGCTGAATTAATGGATTGGATCTTGAAGATGGAGAAATATTTTGATTTTGAGAACACCGTAGAAGAAAGGAAGGTGAAATATGCCTGTACTCGATTGAAAGGTCATGCATCTCTTTGGTGAGAACATTTGCAGGTTAATAGACAAAGAAGAGGTAAAGAGAAGATAAAATCATGGGAGAGGATGGTTGCCAAGTTGAAATAGAAGTTCATGCTAGTTGATTATCAAGTAAACATGTTTTGAAAGTTACAAAACTTGAAGGAGAAAGATGTTGGTATTAATTGGTGACTGAGAGGGGGGGTGGATCAGTAAAAATAGTTTATAAACAATAATATCCCAAATTGACCAGTCTGCAACAACCCTTTTAAAATTAACTTAAAATATTACATTAATCACGAAGGAAAGAACATTGAAGGAAAGAGATTTGCATGCATCAAATAAACATCACATAACACCAGCAATTATACATGGAGACCCTCAGTTAGAGGGAGAAAACCACAGTGGGTAAGAGCTTACAATCCCATTCCTTCTGAGAACATCACCCTATTAAAGATGACTGGTATCTTGTTAAGAATACCTTAGAATCTATTAGGATTCACCTTGTAAAAGGATTTTTCACTTCCGTCATGGAGCAAACCTATTAGGGGATTTTACAAACAGAACCGGTTAAGGTTCACCCTGTTAAGGGATTTAATTTTCTATAATTATTAGAGAGCAACAAATCATTGATATGATGATGACACCTTTGTTGTCATATAGATCCATTCTCTATCTGATTCAATCTCTGCTCGGTGATGACTTCACCGATTCATAAGGAATCCTTTTGCACTTAGCTCGTTCTTCACCTTACTCTGATTTTTAATCACAATTCAGTCAAAACTTGCATGACAACAAAAGATCAAGATGAAAAACATGTATATAGCTGTCTTCAATCTTGGCGTGAACTTTCCCTCCAAAATTTGAACTCAAAAATCATTCTATACGCCAATCAAGTCGTTCCTCAATTCTTGCTGATTATATCAGTGGAACTATCCATTCATGCCACAAATCTTGTTAGTTCTCCAGCAAGAACTCTGGCTTCAACTAGCTCTTTTTAAATTTGTCAAATCCACATGTTAGCAAGCCAAACATGCTGATGTCTACGTGTGCTTATCCTTTTCACTTCGTATGCTTATCAATCACCATTATGATCTACTACCAGTTTCTTCCTTTATATTGGTGAACCTACTTCACTCAACTCAACTACTGGTTTCTTCCTATAAATCGGTCTTTGCTCACCGATGGGAGTCTTTAGTCCCCTATTCCTTACCAATCCACTATAACCCTTTTTCGATCAGTTGTGATGACATTAGAGCCGGTATTCACCATCAATGACAACCTCTAAGTACCTGAAACTTCATCATGCTCACCATGATGCCAACAATCTCCCCCTTTGGCACTGGTGGCAAAACATCTAGCCGGATTGAACTGGAATTCTCCCCCTATTCCGGTTCTTCCCCTGTTCTCTACCTTCTTTGCCTCTACTGGTACTACTCTGCCTCTACTGGTACTACTCTGCCTTTACTGGTGGTATTCTGACTATTTACATTCTTTTTCTTTGTACACATAGTCCTTCCTCCTCATATGTACAATCCACATTCATTTATTCTCCCCCTTTTTGCAACAATGACAAGGTATGAAAGAATCAAAGTATACGAAAGAATTCATAAGGGTGAGAGTAAATAAAAAATGTCTTTGAAATTGACCTTAACAGCCTTCAAAGTAGATTCCCACGTAGGCTTCACCTATTTCATAGTGTGGATTTGACCATGTAGATCTATGATAAAATCCTCTATATCATCTACTGTCTAACAGTCAGGTGAACTGACGAGTCTTTCTGCTTCTTTCACATTCCCTTGCATTAAATCAATGATGGGTGCAAGGTAACAGTGTAGCTCTAATAGGTTGAGATCTCATTTGTCTTGTTCCTCTTTTAGCTTGTTGATTTCATGAGTCAACTATTTGACTTTTCCATTGAAGGTCGCTATAGAGCTTGTAAGAGGATCAAAAGTGCTTATCAGATCTTGGATTCCCTTTTGAGTCTGTACTCTTTTATCTTAAAGATCTTTGATGAAATCGGTGAAGTTTGATAATTTGACCAATAATTGGCCAAATTTCTTTAAGATAGATTTCACCTCTTCAGTTTTGTTAGAGAGAGAAACTTGGTCAACTGATATTTGTTCCATTAATTTCTCACCTCTCCTAGTTTCATACTACCTAGCTGTAACCTTCTCCAAATCGATTGCCTCTGAACCGATTGCTTTGACAAGAGTACCCAATTGATCAATGATGGATGCATTCTCATCAACAACAATGTCAGGAATGAGATCACATAGAATTGTCTTTGCAGTATTAAGAATTCTTGCCTTCCTTTTCTTTTTTCTAACTTTGGCCTTTTCAACTTGAATTCTCAATCTTTTTGAAACTTTCATTAACTATTTGGGGGTCATCTTCTTTGTATCTATTATTGAGTCTTCCTCTTCTTCCTCCTCTTTTTCTTCTTTTTCTTCTTCAGCCTCAACCTTAGAGCTGGCTGAGATGGTGAGTTTAGCTTTCTTATTCCCACTTTCCTTTTCTAACTCTAACTTCTGTTTCATTGGAGGAGTGTCCATCACTATTTTCTTACTTCCTTTAGGTTGACCGGATAAGGAATCCTCTTTCTTCTTGTCCAATTCTAGTTCCTTGGTCTCCTTTGGACTAGTTTCAGTTGTTTCTATTTCCTTCCTTTCTATTTTCTTTTCCTTCTTTTCTGCTTCATCAACAAATGGTATTGATGAATCTATCACCTTTGGGGTTTCTTCCTCTGCACCTTTTTTTGGTAAATGCAGTTCGTTGTTAGTAGGATTTGTTGTGGGAGTATTTATTGTCACTGGATTCCTTTGAGGTCTTTCCTCATAAGGGATCTCCTCAATTATGACTTCATCTTCTCCGAGATGCTTAGTTTGATTGGTTCCCTTTGCTAGTGTATCATCAATATCAATAGTTTCAATAGTTGATTTTGTTCAACTAGTGGCTCTACATCCTTTGTCAGAGTAGGAATATCTGAAACAACACCACCTATGATATCTTCAACTGTAAATACATCAAACTCATCAGTGGTGTCATTGTCTATTCTTTTTCCCTTTTCTTGAGCAACTACATCTTGTCCTTCTTTTAATTGTTTTTCTATTTCCTCCTCAACTTCCTTTTGCTGGCTCAAAATTGTTTTCCACATGGCAACGCCCTCATCATGCACACCTTTAATATCTTCTATGGCCACTCTCCTTGTTCTGTTCCTTATTTTGAAATGTTGTGCACATGCTTCGACCACTACAGATGCTTGATTATAATCTAATTAATATTGCACTTCCATGAGTTCTTTTATTCTGTGTTGCTTCTCAATTTCGAGGGTAGTTTTCGATCTCCCTTCAATGAGATTTTGTAAATCTAATGGAATAATTCCATGTAGTTCAATAGGAGTTCTACAAAAATTATGTAAGTTCCAAATAAGTGCGTCTTCAATTTTTCTTTTGTCTTCCTCGTTGCAGAGGGGATAATTTATCCCAACACAATCTAAACCTCCATACTCTTTGATCCCATGGACCCATTCATCAACAGCTAGAGCTACATTCCTACCACTTCTTCTGACTTCTTTTACTATCTTATCAGATTGGGTGTCAGATTTATTACCCTCCTTTTCATCCTTTTCATCCTTCTTGCATATGTGACTCCTACCGGTCTACCTTTACCTTGGGAAGATGTAGGAGTATTTGAGTCCTTTTCTTTCATGTATGTTGCTGGTTTGCTGGATGCAACACCCTTGGGTTTTGACTTGGACATTTTCTTCTTTTTTTCTGTTTGTTCTCCATCTTTGCTTGATTTAGCCCCTGTTTGTTCACTTGTACCGGTGGAAGCAGTGGCATCGGATGTTTCACCTCCATACTTCTTTTTTAAGGTGTCAATCATTTTCCTAACTTTCTTTTGTAAGATAAGCTCCTTGAGTTCCCTCTTTATTTTGGAGCTTGCCTCCTTATAAGTTTCAAATTTATTTGCATTTCTATCGATCGGTTTAGATAGTAACATGTTTGCATATAATTTTGCAGTGCCCCAATATCATAACCCATAGCGGGTACCTAGAAGGTTCTAGGTTGAACCACTTGAATAATGCAACAATTAGTATCAACAAAATAACAAATGGTGTCCTTGAAATTTTGGACTATACTTGTTGGGATTCTCCCTCGTTGATGCATTCTAGTTTGGAAATATTTTAAATAACCTCACATTATCTCTCTAAACTTATCACCTAAGTCTCTAATCATTTCACCTATCTGAACTGTGATAGGTTTATCTGTAGACCACACTACATTTCCCTTATTGGGAAATTTTTTTTGCACATATGAGAAGACACATACTAGTATTGAACCATACTTGAATGATTGCCTTTTTTCCTTCTTGATTCGGCCCATGCTAACTAGGAATTGAGTTCTTATCATCTCACAAATGTCGTATGTTGCATCCTCCTTGATGATCTAATAAGGTGCATGGATAGCACTACTCGACACATTGTTCATGCAGCTTGATTGATAAACCCTATAGGCTATCACTGCATATGCAAACCTCACTTCTGCATCCTCAATGTGCGTGACTGTCATTTCTCTTTTGTCAAATCAAGATTGAGTTAGTCGAGTGACATCACCAGATGATATTGTCGTTAGGGTTAGTGCTTCACCTATTGTGCTGAACCCTGTTACTCTTTGTATCACCTCCTTTGTGATTTTGATTGGTGCTTCAACTCCCAACCATAGAAATTGGTCATGCACTCTACTTAGCACATACTTGATCCAATCGGTATGGAATTGGTTAGGAATATCAACTGCATATGACAAACCCTTGGTCTTCAGATGCATATGTTCTGTCTTCAACAAATCATTGTCATATAACCTTTTGAATTCATCTTGAATGAATTCAACTCCAAGTTCTTCAAGCTTACAATGGATGAAAGAACAAATATCTTCAACTAGTAACAAATCAAAGGGTACATATGATAGGGCACCAGTCGTATCGATCTCTTTGGCATTCATAAGATGCAACTTGAACTCGAGTCATGGTTCCTTAACTACCTCAACCAACACAAGAGTCGACATGGAAGCTGCCATGATGAATTAGAACAAAATTAATAGATTGATTTCTTCTATCATTTTTGCTAGGGCTTACGATCACCAAAACTTCACCGCTTGATCTCCAAACTAACTTTGCATGTAATGCACTAAATAGATTTAGAAAGCCTTTGATTGCACTAGGATCTCATGAATGCACAATTGAAAGTAAGGTAAACAGAATGAACTTTCATTTCCTTATTTATTTGTTGAGTTGTTCAGTGCGTTTTTACAACGGTTAACTTGTACAACCTCAAACGGTAATATCTTATAATTTACCAGTGTTGATTCCTTACTGGTAACAATATAACCTTTAACATCTATACTCTTAATAATTCACCGATGAAGAATTACAAACAATATGCCAAATTTTCTGCATCTAAGTAATGCAAATATGAGTTACCTCACTTTGGTTTCAGGGAACCAGCCATGATTTTTCTTTTTGTTTTAAAAGGCTCCCCCTAAGCATCGGTATGCTTAGTTTGAAGAAGAACCGTCATCACTGGTGGATGATGACTTAGTTTCAGAATGCTTCTCTCCTTCTTTTCTTTCTTCCTTCTTAGTCCATGTCTTTTTTATTTCATTCTTCACCTCTTCAACTATGTTCCTTCCTTTCAAATCATTTGGCCCTTTCTTCTTGCCAAACTGGTTCTTGTCTTCAAACTGGTTATACGATCAGTTCCTACAATCTCTGGCTAAATGATTGATCTTATGGCAATTAAAGCATGCCATACCAGTTGTTTTCCATGGTCCTGTATTGTTTCTCTGACCCATTCTCATCCTGCAATTTGCTGCAACATGATCAAAATTTCCACAAGTGGAACATGTGGCATTGAGTTGATTACTATTTCTATTAGCGTTAACTGGTTTGGGTGGAGATATTGATGCATTTGTCTTGAACATGCATTCTTCAACTTTGTGTCCATATTTATTGCATGTAAAATAATATCCATTAAAGCTTCTTCTACTAGACATGCTACTTGATTAAGATTTACACTCATAAGCAGTGTGTCCATACTTGTGACAGTTATAGCAATAACCATCAAAGGTGAATGGCTTCTCGTTACTGACCGGTCGATATCTATAGACATCAAACTTATGACCTAGTTTACCACAATAATTGCAAGAATATTTAGAATACTTCATACCTTTTATTCCCAATTTGTCCCTTTTATCATCATTTCTCCTCTTGGGATTAGATGATTCTCCTATTTCCAATGGACCTGTACCGAAGTAGCCAAGACCGGTTGTCACCTTTGTTCTCCTTTGAGCCTTTAATTGTTCATCTATCTCTTAGACATTTCATTAAATTTTCTCAGCTTTTCATTTCTCTCATTTGTAGCTTTCAACTCATTTTTGAGTTGTTCAATCTCCTTCATCATCTTCTCCTTTTCCTTTGCTTTTTCATGCAGATGCTCTTGAATGACTGTGTTCTCTTGAGTAAGAATTCAAATTTCTTCATCCTTTTAAATGATGATTGCATCATTCTCTCTTAGGGATTCTTTAGTAAGCCTTTTGGCTCTTTGAACTTTTGACAATGCTTCTTCTGCATTTCTCTTTCTTTCCTCTGCTATCCTGCTGGCTTGTAGCATTTCAATCATTCTCAGGGCCTGACTTTCATGCTCTCTTCTTAGATTTGTGATTTATTCAGTCTGCTTCTTGTTCTTTTCCATCAGCTTTGAGACTGCCTCTTCTGCTTCCTCAGATCCACTCTAATAAGAGAGTTGATCTATGATATCCTAACTCTCATTGAGTTGTAGAGTGAGTTCCTTCCTTTTAGCAAGTGATTTTTTCAGTCTATACTTCAGCTGAGGAATCATCTCATTAGCTTCATCAAGCTGCTTTTGATATTGGTATTTCTCCATGATATTTTCCTTAAGCTCTTAAAGTTTTCTTCAGAGGACCTGAGGTCTGATACCAATTGTTGGTATTAACCGGTGACTCAGAGGGAGGGGGGGGTGAATCAGTAAAAACAATTTATAAATAATAATATCCCAAACTGACCAGTCTGTAACTACCCTTTTTAAATTAACTTAAAACATTGCATTAATCATGAAGGCAAGAACATTGAAGGAAAGAGATTTGCATGCATCAAATAAACATCACATAACACCAGCAATCATACGTGGAAACCCACGGTTAGAGGGAGAAAACCATGGTGGGTATAACCCACAATATCTTTTACTGTAATAAAAAGAGTGCCCGATTAAGATCTTACATTCCTGTTCCTTCTGACAACATCACCTTGTTAATGATGACTGGTATCCTATTAAGAATACCTTGGAATCTATTAGGATTCACCTTGCAAAAGGATTTTTCACTTCCGTCATGGAGCAGCCCTGGTAGGGGATTTTACAAATAGAACCGGTTAAGGTTCACCCTATTAAGGGATTTCATTTTCTACAATTATTAGAGAGAAACAAATCATTGATCTGATGATGACACCTTTGTTGTCAAATAGATCCGTTCTGTATCTGTTTCAATCTCTACTCGGTGATGACTGTTGGCAGTACATCCTGTAAATTCAAAAGAGGAAATTGATGGATTAATCTCTGAAGCAAACATGTCATTATTTATTAGTGGACACCGACAAGTGAGCCTAATGGCTGGGAGAGTTAAAGAGATTGCTGATGAGACTATAGATAAATGGGATATATTCTTTGTTGAAAAGGAAAAGGAAGAAGAAAGGAGCAGATCGAAAATGGACAAGGCCTTTAAGGTATATCAAAAGGATAAGGGAAAAGGAAAAGTTGATGGTGTTCCTTCAATAAAGATTACAGATAATCTTCCACCTCCAGCTTAGGATATCCCATCGGTACATTTAGTCAGTCCACCTGATATGGGAACTGAAAATGTTACTCTTGATAACACTAACCCGGATTCTGAGATTCTTTTTTCTATGAATGTTGATAAACATGATATTAACATTATTGCAGATAAGAAAACTTTAGAGGTTAAGGTAGATGATAAGATCAGTGAGATCTGTGAGTCGTTGACACAAATTGTTGACTCTCAGAACACTGAGAAACCGACACAAGCTAAGCAACTAGAGATTGAGATACATACAAAAGATAAAGGAACTAACACAAAGAAACAATCCGAGGAAGAGGTTCATGTTGAGTCTGAGAAACCAGCAGTTGTAGAGGTGCTTAAACAAACTGAAAAACCAAAGGAAGCAGAGGAAATAACACATATAGAGAAGCCAGTAGACAATGTGAATAAAGAGGAAGCAGTTGATAGAAATAAGGAAGAAATAGTGAATGTAATTGGAGAAGCATCTGTTGAGAGGAAAGCTATTTATGAACCGAGCACATCTACAGGTCAATTTAGACCCACTAATGTAACAGAGGTTCTATTGGATTCCATTAAGAGGATAACAAATTGCAATGCCTTAGCATTTAAGGCTATTGATGACACATTACCTATCTTGAAGATGATTGCACCAACCTGTAAGATAGATCACATTAAGGATTCTTTAGGTAAATTGGACACATTATCCAAATTTATTGCTGAAAATGTTCTAACTATAGATAAGGTGAATGAGGCTATTGTTAAGGAGAGAGTTGATAAAGAGAAGAGTGAATTCTTTGTAAGCACTATTCAAAATTGTACAAACCACTTAGATTCACTGTTACCGACACTTAATTCTACAATTTTGGAGTATAAGGAGCTATATAGAGAAGCATACAAACCTCACTATTTGATAGAGGACATAGATGAGGAAATCAAGAAGACATAGAAATAAATTGATGATATTGTAGATGATTTGATAGGTTCTTCAGGACTTATCTCAGATTTTGAGCAGGAAATGCAGTTTTTGAATAGAAGTTAGAGAAACTTGAGAAAGAGAAAGCAAGGATAAGGTCAAAATCCTTGGAACTCAAAAGTAAACTTGGTCCAAAATTGGACTGTCTCATTACTCAGTGGGTTGAGCTATCAAAGGCAACAATTCAAGGAGAATGATCATTGGAACAACAAATGCACTATATAACTGGCATGATCCAGCAGACTAAGACCATTCTCTCTGACAACAACAAATTCATGCAGAGCCTAAATCTAGTTTTGGTAGACATTTTTCAGATTGTAACCAACTAATTACAGGCGATGAGGTAGCATTTTTGTATTCTTTGATTCTTTTTTACATCCTTTGTCATTGATGTCAAAGGGGGAGTATTAGTATGGAGAATAAGAAATAGTATGGAGAGATTAAATGCATAGAGGAGATCACTTTCTCAGGGGGAGCACACTTCTTTTTGGATAGTAGTTTTGGGATTTTTCTCATGAGATTTTCCATCAATGCCAAAGGGGGAGATTGTTGGCATTCTACACTCTAATGAGAATAGTTGATGTTGTCATTGATGGCAACCAACTAGAAACCAACCAGCAACAAATATCTACATATGCACTGGCATCACAGACATCATGCATCGATAGGCACCGACACCGACAAGCAGTTTCACTGACGTCCAGATCACACTAGAAATGAAGTATACCGACACTCAGGCCGACATGGGATGAAGTTTTCCTTATATAAATTATATTGTAAATTTAATTAATTATTTGTAAGCCGACTTGGTATATTGTAAAGACTCATATATGTATGAGATCTCATAGGTCATTTTCAATGAGGATTGAATGTAATAGGAAATTATTGTATGAGGTGATATAGTGGACACCGAAGGTTTTGAATGAGCTTAAACCGATACTGAACCAAGCATTTAAGATGCTATTTAGAGCAATATATTGTATTGGATTTAATATCCATATTGTAGTCAGTGAGACTCTTTTGAGCAGTGCGCTCCAGGTAGTTGGCCTTCTTGCATGTGCATGCCCCTATTGTAAGCAGTATTTATTCATATTGGCCAGTGAGTAAATATTGTGGGTCACAATTCCCACTGAGGTTTTTCCCACACCGGGTTTCCTGGTTAAAATAACTTGTGTTATGGTGTGCATTTATGCTATCTCTGTTATTTCCTTTTTACTGCACTATTTCTTGTTTATCGGTACACTGTTTTGGATTGCAAAGTTATAAATAAGTTCAAATATTTAACTTACTAGTTAGACAATGATTCACCCCCCCTCTTAGTGTCTTTGGGACTGTCATTGAATCTAACAATGACTTCATTGATTCATAAGGAACCCTTCTGCACTTTGCTCATTCTTCACCTTACTCTGATTTTCAATCATAGTTCACTCACAACTTGCACAAGAATAAAAAATCAAGATGAAAAACATGTATATAGTTGTCTTCAATCTTGGCGCAAACTTAATTGGTATCAGAGCATAAATAGAAAGAGTCTATTGTGAAGGAGTATACCGAAGTATTCTACAAGTTGAATATCAGATCTGGACATGTCGATGATGAGGTTGAACAAGTTGCGATATATCTGAATGGATTGCGGATGTCTATACAAGATGAACTTAGTTTGATCAAGTTGTAGAGTGTTGAAGAAGCTTACCAATATGCCCTGAAAGTAGAAGAGAAGTTGAACAAAACACATGAGTAGAGGCAGAGAGGTAGAGGTGGAAGGTTTTCTAGAGGAAGATTTCAATGACGAAGAGGATATTCTGAAGGAAGAGGAACCTATACAGATCATAACAAGGACAAGGAAGTAAGAAAAAATGATAGCCCATACCGGAATGATGGTAGAAATTTCTACCGGAGAAGAGAACCTGATACTTATCAGAATGAAAATTTTAGAAAATATGATAGAAGACAAGATAAGAGAGTGTTTAGAGGAGATTGCTTTAAGTGTGGAGGGGAAGGACATCATGCTTTCAAATGTAGGAAGACAGAGAATACTAGGATAACAACATTGGTAGGAGAAATTCCCACTGGATCAACTAACAAACTAGAAGATGGAGAATTGTTGATGATAAGGAGAGCTTTGTGTCATACAGGAGAGGATGAAGATCCCTTACAGAGGAGAAATTTGTTCAAGACCAGATATAAGGTATCTAATTTGTTGTAAAGTAGTTATTGATAGTGGTAGTTGAGATAATCTCATTTCAGAAGAAATGGTGAATAAATTAAAGTTGAAAAGATTGAGACACCCTAAGCCTTATCAGATAGAATCGATTCAAGATGATAATAAGTTGTTAGTAAGTGAGAAATGCTTGGTAAAATAAAAAATTGGAAATTATCATGATGAAGTTTTGTGTGATATTATGCCTATGGATATTTGTCACCTTTTGTTGGGTAGACCTTGGCAGTTTGATAGACAGGAAATACATGATGGAAGAAAGAATATATATACTATTGTAGCAAATGGGATGAAACAAACCTTGTTACCCTTAGAGGAGCCCCTGAAGAGTGAAGTCTATAAAAATGCTAGAATATGTTTGGTGGATGGAAGGAAATTTCTGGATGAAATGAGACATGAGAATGTGTGTTTTTCTTTAGCTCCTAAGAAGACTAGGAACCCACATCATGAAGAAGAAGAACTAGAGGAGATAAAGGAGTTGCTGAAAGAGTATGAGAACATCATTTCAGATAATGTAGCTGATGGATTACCACCTATGAGGAGTATCAGTCATTACATGGACCTGATTCTCAAAGCTAGTTTGCCTAACAAAGCTGCACACCAGATGACATCGACATAGAATGAAGAGTTGAATAGACAAGTGTAGGAATTGTTGAAGAAAGATTTGATCAGAGAAAGTTTGAGTCCCTGCGTAGTACTATCTGTATTAGCACCCAAGAAGAATGGAGAATGGAGGATGTGTATCAATTCTAGAGCAATAAATAAGATCATAGTGAAGTACCAGTTTCCTTTTTCTAGGATAGATGACATAATGGATTGCCTAAGTGGAGCCAAATACTACACCAAGATAGACTTGAAGAGTATATATCATTAGATTAGAATCAGAGAAGGAGATGTGGAAGACAACATTCAAAATAAATGAGGGATTGTATGAATGGTTGGTGATGCCTTTTGGATTGACTAATGCACCAAGTACTTTCATGAGATTGATGAACGAGGTATTGAAAAAATTCTTGGGTAGGTTTGTTGTTGTATATTTGGATGACATTTTGATTTTCAGTAAGATGAAAGAGGAGCATTTTTTGCATTTAAGACAAGTTTTGCAGAGGTTGAGAGAAGAGAAGTTGGTGATAAATCTAAAGAAGTGTAGTTTCATGAAGGATGTGTTAGTCTATTTAGGATTTGTGATATCTGCAGATGGATTCAAGATGGACCCTGATAAGGTGAAAGAAATTGTTGAATAGCCTACAACGGAAAGCATTAGAGAGGTAAAATCATTTCATGGATTGGCTAGTTTCTACCAGAAGTTTATTAGAAATTCCAGTTCAGTTTGTAACCCTATGATTGAGACAATGAGAGGAGATAGGAAAGAATTCAAGTGGACAACCAGAGAAAATAAGAGTTTTGAATTATTGAAGCAGAAGGTGACTGAGCAACCTATGTTAGCTTTATCGAATTTCAACAAAGTATTTCAAGTGGAAATGCAATTGGAGCTGTGTTAAGTCAAGAAGGGAGAGCAGTAGCTTATTTTAGTGAAAAGCCAAATGATGCAAGAAGGAGATATTTAGTGTATGATCATCAATTTTATGCCATAGTTCAAGCCTTGAAGAAGTGGAAACATTACTTGTTGCCTAAGGAATTTGTGTTGTATATTGATCATCAAGCCTTGTAGTATTTGAACAGTCAGAGTAAGTTGAATCAGAGACATATGATATGGGTAGAGTTTTTGCAGAGTTACACCTTTGTGTTGAAGCATGGGATTAAGAAGTCAAACAAGGTTGTTGATGCTTTGAGTAGATGGAGGAATTTGCTGACAAGGATGAGAGTGACAATATTAGGCTTTGAAGAGTTGAAGACCTTGTATGATGATGACCCAAATTCTGCAAAACATTGGAAAGCATGTAGAGCACTGGTTATGGTAGATAGAAGTGAGTGGTTAGATTATTTCATTCAGGATGGGATGTTATTCAGAGTAGTTTAGTTGTGTATACCTAAGGGTTCTATGAGGGACAATATGATAAAGGAGAAACATAGTGGAGGATTAGCCAGACACTTTGGTGTTAACAAAATAGTAGCATTGGTAACTGAACATTACTTTTGGCCTCAGATTCATAAGGATGTTAGGAAATTTGTATAGAGCTGTAGAATTTATCAAGTTGCAAAAGGTAGTAGTTAGAATGTGGGATTGCACAAACCTTTGATAGTTCTGGAGAGACCTTGGGAAGACATAAGCATGGATTTCATACTTGGATTGCCTAAGACACAGAAAGGGAATTATCCTATGTTTGTGGTGGTGGATAGATTCTCGAACATGACTCATTTCATACCTTGTAAGAAGAGATTAGACGTAGTGCATGTAGCTGACTTATTTTTCAAGAAAGTAGTGAGATAACATGGATGAACTAAGAGCATAGTTTTAGACAGAGACACTAAGTTTGTTGGTTATCTTTGGAGGACACTTTGGAAGAAGATGAAGATAGATTTGAAATTCAGTTCTACTTTCTACCCACAGACTGATGGACAGACAAAGGTAGTAAACAGAAGCTTGGAAAATTTGTTGCGATGCTTAGTTGGAGAGAAAACCGGAAGTTGGGATTTGATCCTTGCATAAGTAGAGTTTTCCTAGAATAATTCAGTGAATAGGAGTACCAGAAGAACACCTTTTAAAATTGTTACTAGAGCACACCCTAGAGGTATATCAAAATTGAGGGATAACAGTAATGAAGACAAGCAGAGTGTAGAGGCAGAAGAAATTTTAGATCATATGAAGGCCTTACATATTCAGGTTAAGCAACATTTGGAGGAAATGAACAAGAAGTATAAGGAGAAAGCAGATGAGAAGAGAAGACATAAGGAATTTGAAGTTAGTGATGAAGTGATGGTGTATCTAAGAAAAGAAAGATTTCCAGTTGGAACATATAACAAGTTATAGATGAGGAAGTTTGGACCTTGCAAGATCTTGAGGAAATTCAGTTCCGAAAATGCATATGAAGCAGAGCTACCAGATGGTTTGAGTGTTTCACCTATATTCATCATTGCAGATCTACATCAGTATCATGAAGAAGAATTCAATGAAGAGAAACTTGCAGACTTGGAAAAACAATTGCCTTGGAATGAACCAAATTAGATTGAAAATATTTTGGATAGTAGGATTGGGGCGTAGTACCCAGAGTAGTCAGTACAAGGAGTATCTTATGAAATGGAAGGACAAACCAGTTGAAGACTCATCTTGGATTTCTCAACTAGAGGTGGATTGCCTTGGTTTTCTTCTAACCCTAGCAAAGTGAGGGACTCACTTTTTTTCAACAACCCTAGATGTTTGATGCAGGACCATCCCTGGTTCTTGGCAAGCTTGCATCAACCAAAAATATTTCTTTTTAGTTTGTTTTTTGTTTTGCAGTTTCAACATTTCTTTTTGCATTTTCTTGATTTTTCTCACCGGATCTTGTGGAGTTGTATTTTTATTGTAATCATGACAATATTCCTTATTCCTGAACCGTGGGATGTTTGGATGTTTTTTTGGCAAGTTATCACTTCCAAATTCTGAGATAGTTTTTTTGGCTTAGAACACCTGAACTACGGGACGTTTGGATGTTTTTTTGGCAAGTTATCGCTTCCAGATTCTGAGACAATTTTTCTTGATTAGAACACCTAAACTGCTTGGACCTATTTGCTATTGGCGAATCTTGTAGATCCTTTCTGTAGCTTGCGAAGGCCCAGTTTGTTGATTCCAAGGTTCCTCAACATGTGACCGACCTTCCCTCTAATCCACACTTCTTCCTTTGGATTTTCATTGGCGAAGGCCGACTTGGTGGTTTTACACGTTTCATCATGTTCATCATTGTTGGATTCTTCTTGGGTCGACCAAACCCCTCTAGACCATATAAATCAATGTAATTAGGTTGGCATTGTATTGTCACTGATGTCAACTGGTATAGCAATCCAACCAGTATGCAAGATTGATGGGCAATGTTGTCATTACTGCATACCGGAAATATTGTCATTGATGTTTACTAGCATAGCAGGTCACTGGTAAGGAAGAGAATGAGGTCTAGCATAATGATCATTGGAGTCATTGGTACACAAGTTAGTGTTGGATTGTGCTGTAAAAATAAGGACTAGAGACCGGTATTGGATAACAACAGGTAAGTGATATGTTGGTAGTGCATTGTTACCGACTAACAAGTGAGAAAGTAGGGTGAGCTAATAAAGAAATGGCAACCAGTATGCTGTTGGATGTTTGGACGTGAAATAGGAGGACTCCCACCAGATAAAGATGCAGTCACTAGATGATGAGAAGACTCATAGAGAGTGTGCCCAACCGGATCATATGTGTCTATTGGAAGATATGTCTGCTCAAATAGGGAAGCCATATTGGCGCAATGCCAGATGTAGTTGACAAGGATCCACTCCCACCGGGTGGAACTTATCCCCTATCATGAATGAAATGCATTATATATCTCTGGGATAGGTTGCCAAGAGTTAAAGGTAGGTGGTTGAAGGCTCACACCAGATGAACTAGTGAAACACTAAGTTGCCTTAGGTGCATGAAATCAGAGATGTGCACTGGATTAGCAAGGGTAGACATGATGAGTTGCTGGTACTGAGAAGGATGGATAGGTTTGTCACTTTGACAAACCAGTTGATAGGAGAACTAGTCTATTGATGAAGAAGGCAAAGTTTTAGCAGTTGCAAACAAAGAGTGCAATCGGATTGAAGATGGAGAAAGGTGTTTCCATACATGAAAATAGATGGAGATTTTTGAAGGTTGATGACATGGTGTCATCAAGATGGTTACCAATAAGTATGTCCACTGGTAAAGCTGACAAGGTGTAGAAGTGAAAGGATCCCATCTATTGAAGATGCACATGAGGTAACATGGCAAGTGTGATGATCAATAAGGGTGTTCCAATGATAGAGAAACAAAGTGCAAGTTTGAAGGTAGACCGGTTAGGGTATAACCGACAGGGTAAGAAAATTGGTGTATGAACCCGATTGTGTGGTTGGTCAGTGATCTTATCTAAACTGACTTATATGGCTTAGTAGAGATGGATGCCGACAAGGACACCATGCAGAGTCCAAGTGTCAAACAAATGGATCGTGCATTGTCGACGAGGTAGGTGGTGACTAGTTGATATTAATGTCGATACCATGAATCATGGGTTGAGAGAAGAAGGGTATGGATCGAGACTAATTTGTGCTCAGAGATCATATTTGGTGGCATCATGATCGATGCAAGTTGTCCAAGTGTTGATCGGGGTAGGTGAAGCTATCTGCGTGATTGCTTCATGGTGTTTTATCAAGTGCAGGTTGTTGTGTTTGCTAAATACAACAAATATATTCTGGACACAACATGATTGGCGGTGATAGGTGATTGGTTGTAGGTGGTCCATCCCTAAGAAGAGATCTGATCTGATCTGATATGCCTCATGATTGGTGAGGAAACCCTAGAACACCAGAGATTTGAATATCAGTCATGGCGGGAAAACTCAGGTATAAATATGTCAATTGAAGATCGAAGTTGATTGATGCTGTAGGCCGGATATTGAAGATCAAGAGTGAAAGTGTAGTAGAGAGCCAACCAGTCTGGAAGTCTATCAAAGATCAAGGAGATTGAGTGCATGAGAGAGAACTGGTAAGAAGAGTTAAACAGACAAGTTGATAACCGATAGTGATCAAAGAGCAGAAAATCGACAGAGTGAAGAAGACCAGTGGTGGCTAGATACAATGTGCTAGAGTGAGTAGAGAAGAGGAAAAGAGAAGAGTACTGATAGAGGAAAGGTAAAGTTTGAATTGGTAAGGTTGTAGTAGAGAGAAGGTGAGCAGAGAACCGACAAAGATCTGTATAGAGGTGAATCAGTGGAGACAAGTGTGAGAGTTCCAAAGTTCATTTGTAACAAGGATATTAGTTTTGTTTTAATATATGATATTGTAATCACCGAGTTGGACCTTGGTGCAAGTGTTGATGCTCCTTGGGTTGGTGCTCTAAAACAGGGGTTGGTACCCTAAAAGAAGGGGTGGTGCTCCTTGGGTTGGTGCCCTAAATATTATAACCAATGTTTCATTGTGAGGCTTGATTGAAGTAGTAGACTCCAACAACATTTCTCATTGAGGTTTTTCCCATCTTGGGTTTCCTCGTATATACCATTGTTATGTGATGTGACTTTGTGTGGCTACATTGAGTTATCTTGTTTTATCTTACCGATAGGTTATCTTGGCAGTAGGTTTGATAGCTGGTAATCACTCTTAGTATTAAGCGGTTAGGAAATTGTAAAATCATTGATTCCCCCCCTCTGAGTGGCATCTTGTGTTCAACAATTGGTATCGGAGACTAGGTTCCCAGCTGATAAGCTTTCTCCATCTTGGGTAGATTCTGGTATTTGAACACATTGGTTTGTTTAGCGTCAACCCCTACTCTAGTTTTTGATGGTTCAAATTATTCTATTTGGAGTTGTAGGATGGAAGTATACCTATCCTCTTTAGGGTTTGATGTGTGGATATCGGTTGTAAATGGCTACCCTAGTCAAGTCACTCCTCCCACCAATTCAGAAGTAGAAAGAAGATACCGGTGCAATGATGTAGCAATTAAGGATATACTTTTTGGGCTCTCAGATGATGTTTCCTCACAGGTGGACAAATGCAAAATGACAAAGAGCTTATGGGACATATTAAAGAAGCTCTATGGAAATGAGCCTAGCATTGCAAAACTAGTTTGTGGAATCAAGAAGGAAAATGTAACACACGAGTTTGTAATTAAGGTAGATTTGTTAGTAGTAGCAAAAATAATGAAGAAGGAACCCACCTCTTCATGATGCAAGAGTCAAAGAATGGGAGGCACACATCTAAAAGTGATCATGTAGATCAATCCTACCGACAAGATGTGTTTGGCAGTGATAGTGAATATGAAGAAGAAGATGTGGCAAAAGTTGATCTTGAAGGAGAATTTGTAAGTGCACTCGAGGAGCTTAGTAGATTGAGAAATGAATACAAGTTGTTCAAGAATGCTTCTATTGTGGAACAAGACCAGTTGATCAAATGCTTTCAAGAGTCAGAGTCAACCATTGCAAATCTGATAGCACAGGTGCATGATTCTAAAAGGATAAATGAAGAACCAAAATCAGATTTGGACTTCAAGGAGTGTAGGTGTAAAGATCTAGCATCAGAGCTAGAGGCAAAGGATAAAGAGTATCAACAACTAAAAGCAAAAATGGAGAATCTCTGCAAAGACCTTGAGAAATATCAAGATGAGCTCAAGGTGGGGATCCAGTTGGTTGGCAACAGTGATTCTTTGGATAAGATGTTGAAGAAGCAAAAACATTCTAAGGATCTTGGAGGATTAGGATGTGGTACTGGTGAATGCTCCACCAACAAGAATGTCTCCCACAAGGACATTCAGTTTGTCTTCTCAAATGGAGATAACAAAGGATAGACCTTCACTGTCTAGAATAATCCTAGTAAGAAGGTTGATCTAACTACAACCGATGAGGACATGAAGCTAAAGATGACCGGTGCTACAAGGAAGAACAATGCTGATCCTAAAGAAAAATGAAAGATGAGAGAAGGTATCTTTAACAGAGGTAAGAAATTGAGAGGACAACCAAGAAGACCTCCTACTGGTAGAAGAAAAAGAGATGCTGTTGTCCACAAGTCAAGACAAGTGTGGTAGATGACAAGATCAGAGGGAAGAATTGCTAAGAGTGGACAATCCAGATTCCACACCTAAAGAAGCATAAATGGAGAAGCCAAACCGGTAAGATCTCCTCATGCATGGAAAAGTAAATTTGTAAGTCATGAGCCCCCTTTCTCCAGTTACTGCTTTGCATGCAAAGATTATGGCCATAGGGCGGATGAATGCAAAATGAGATCTAGGAATAGACAAAATATTCTTCCTAGAAATAATAATGTTATCTATCAAAGATGTAGTGGTTTTGGCCATAGAAGTTATGATTGTAGAAAGAAGAACCTACAGACATATGATAGTCGATATAAAAACTATGCTCAACATGAAAATAGATATAGAGAATATGGAGTAAAAGACCTGCATGGAACCAAAAGAGAAATGCCCTTGCAGGATCAAGAGGCCCACCAGTTTCGGTAGCTGGTTATAGTAGCATGACCAGAAGAATATGGTCAAACCGGTTTGATAGAAGGTCCTCCAATCATGCACTTGGCATGAACATAATTTTCTTCTACAACAATGCTTCCGGTAATGCTATAAAATCTGGTAGAGCAAGGAACAATCAACAAAAGAATGTGAGACCTTCTCCAGAGACTGGAAATAGGAAGAAGAATGAGACCAAGAAGGTATGGAAGAAGAAGTAAGAGAGTAGGACCATGGACCGACATTGTGCATTCAATGCATAGGTAATATCTCCTAAGGCCTAAAGGAGATGTAAAATCTTAGGGGGAGTAACACATTGACCATATCATTCACCCCCTCAGTGGAAAAGAATAAGTTGCTGTTGGTATAAAGGAAGGAAATGAGATGGCAAGTGTGTGTAGTGGCTGCCTTGGCTACACACCTATAGATGAGAGATGGATCACTGCTACATGTGTCAATGGATGGCTAATTTTCAATTGGGATCATAAGCTATTGATACAAGAAAATAGGAGTTAGAGAAAGATGCTCCGGTAGAGATGATGGACTGGGATAGGAAACCGGTATGGATATTGACCGGTATTGCAGGTTATGTAATTCAATGATGTCTGACATAATTGCAGTAACTCTGGTTGCATGGATTGAAGTGATTATGTCTCAGGTGGTATTGGAAAAGACTTGAAAGACATATGTTGGCCCGATAGTAGATCTTATTTGCATGCATATTTATGGGCTAATTGGTTTGATATGTGGCATGATAGTGATATGGTATGGCATTGTGTTCACATAAGATCATGTCATAAGCTATGGTGGATGTCATGGAGCTGAAAGATCATTAGATTGATCATATATGCACAACTCAATTGGTATAAGGTGAAGGTTAAAGCTCCGGTTTATAACCTGACAGGCAATGATGACCTGAGATCTATGGCTCAGGGGGAGTTTACATCCATGCTTTATGATTTGTATCAGACTTGCTAGACACATAGGGATAGCATGTGTCTATGGCTGTACTGGTATGATTGAGACTTTGGGATGTGCTCATCGGTCCGGGGTTGTGAGGTATTTCAATGTCTATCCAATTTGTACTTAATTGTAATCACAACTAGACCAACAAGAGAGCTATCTGCAAACATGGAGAGTTACCTGCACATGAGAACATGCATTTGGTATCGGAGAAGATACAATTGGTATCGATGTCAGCATCAATAGTTGGTATCAACAAATTGGGGTCAGAATAACTTATGCATATCAAGGGGAGATGATGCAGTTTGACCAACATGTAAGTTATATTTACTGACACATGTTCCTTGAACTAGTATCAGACTTGTATATGCAATCGGTATCTAGTTTGTATATACATTTGGTTACTGAGAAATTGGTGTCACTTGGTGATTGAGATCTCTATCTCAAGTGTTGTGAATTGAAAGGATAAAAGGTATAATGGTTAAAGGAGGAGAAGCATCTGGTAGAGGAAAAAGGGGGAGAGAAAAATATTCCTATGCATAGTAGAGACAAGGAGGAGAGAAACCCTGTCAGTGCCCTTTGCCATTGTTGTCAAAGGGGGAGAAAGAATCTGTAGTATATTGGATACTACAGGTTTTGACATCAATGCCAAAGGGGGATATTGTTGGCATTGTGTTGTCATTGATTTCAACTGGTATATCAGGATAATCGGTATGGGAGATTGATGAGCAATGTTGTCATTGATGCATACTAGAAATGGTGTCATTGATGTCAAATAGCATACCAGGTTGTGAGTAAGGAAGATAATTACATCTAGCATAATGATCATTGAAGTCACCGGTACACAAGTTAGTATTGGCCTATGTTGAAGAAATAAGGATTGGAGATCGGTATTGGATAACAACAAGTAAGTGATATGTTGGCAGTGTATTGTTGCCAACTGGAAAGTGAGCAAGCAGGGTGAGCTAATGAAGAAATGGCAACCTATATGCCATTGGATGTTTTGATGTGAAACAAGAGGACTCCCACTGGATAAAGATGCAGTCACCAGATGATGAGAAGACTCACAGAGAGTGTGGCCAACTGGATCATATGTGCCTATTTGAAGATATGTCCGCTCAAACAGGGAAGCCATATTGGTGCAATGCCAGATGTAGTTGACAAGGATCCACTCCCACCGACAAGTGGAACTTATCGGCTATCATGCATGAAATGCATTACATCTCTCTGGCATAGGTTGCCAAGAGTTAAAGGTAGGTGATTGAAGGCTAACACTGGATGAACCGGTGAAACACTAAGTTGCCTTAGGTGCATGAAATCAAAGATGTGCACCAGATCAGCAAGGGTAGACATGATGAGTTGCCAGTATTGAAAAGGAAGGATAGGTTTGTTACTTTGACAAACTAGTTCATAGGAGAACTAGTCTATTGATGAAGAAGGCAAAGTTGAAGTAGTTGCAGACAGAGAGTGCAATCGGATTGAAGATGGAGAAAGGTTTTGCCACAGATGTAGACAGATGAATATTGTTGAAGGTTGATGACATTGTGTCATCAAGGTAGTTACTGGTAAGTATGTCCACCAGTAAAGCTCACAAGGTGCAAAAGTGAAAGGCTCCCATCTGTTGAAGATGCGTATGAGGTGGTTTGGCAAGTGTGATGACCGGTAAGGGTGTTCCAATGACAAAGCGACAAAGTGCAAGTTTGAAGGCAGACTAGGTAGGGTATAACGAGTAGGGTAAGAAAACTGGTGTATGAACTCAGCTGTGTGGTTGGTTGGTGATCTTGTTTGAACTGACTTAGATGACTTAGCAGAGATAGATGCCAATAAGAATGCCACATGGAGTCCAAGTGTCAAACAAATGGACTGTGCATTATCATTGAGGTAGGTGGGGACTGGTCGACATTAATGTCGATAGCATGAATCACAAGTTGAGAGAAGAAGGGTGCGACTTGAGACTGATCCGTGCTCAGAGATTAGATTCGTTGGCATCATGATCGATGTAGGTTATCCTGGTGTTGATTGGGGTAGGTGAAGCTATCTGCGTGATTGCTTCATGCAGGTTGTCGTGTTTGCTAAGTACAACAAATGTGTTTTGGACGCAACGTGATTGGAGGTGATAGGTGATCGGTTGTAGGTGGTCCATCTCTAAGAGGAGATCTGATCCGATCTGATATGCCTTGCGATTGGTGAAGAAACCCTAGCGCACTAGAGATTTGAATATCGGTCATGGCGGGAAAACTCAGGTATAAATATGCCAATTGAAGATCGAAGTTGATTGATGCTAGAGGCCAGATATTGAAGATCAAGAGTGGAAGTGCAGTAGAGAGCCAAATAGTCTAGAAGTCTATCGAAGATCAAGGAGAATGAGTGCGTGTGAGAGAACCGGTAAGAAGAGCTAAACCAACAAGTGGAGTAACTGGCAAGCTGATAACTAGTAGTGATCAGAGAGCAGAGAATCGACAGAGTGAAGAAGACCAGTGGTGGCTAGTAGCAGTGTGTTAGAGCGAGAAGAGATGAGGTAGAGAGAAGAGTACTGATAGAGGAAAGGTAGAGGTTGAACTGGTAAGTTTGCAGCAGAGAACCACTAGAGATCTGTATAGAGGTGAACCGATGGAGAGACAAGTGTAAGAGTTCCAAATTTTATTTGTAATAAGGATATTATTTTTGTTTTAATATATGATATTGTAATCACTAAGTTGGAGCTCAGTGTAGGGGTTGGTGCTCCTTGGGTTGGTGCCCTAAATCATGGGTTGGTGCCCTAAAAGCAGGGGTGGTGATCCTTGGGTTAAATATTGTAACTAATGTTTCATTGTGAGGCTAGATTGGAGCAATAGACTCCAACAACATTTCTCACTGAGGTTTTTCCCATCTTGGTTTTTCCTCATATATACTGGTGTTATGTGATGTGCCTTTGTGTGGCTACATTGAGTTGTCTTGTTTTATCTTACCGGTAGGTTATCTTGGAATTAGGTTTGATAACCAACAATCACTCTTAGTATTAAGTGGTTAGGAAATTGGAAATCACTGATTCACCCCCCTCTCAGTGGCATCGTGTGTTCAATAAATTAAGCATCATAATTTATTAGAGAGAATATAGAAGAAATATCTTAAGATTTAGAGGTTTGGAGTTGACTGATTCTATAATTGAGCATGTATATAGCAGGCTTGTGAGCTGAACCTTGTAGCCCGGATGTTACCGGTCATTTGTAATAAGTTTTCACGATCTAATCTATTCAGTTTTGCATTGCCTCCATCATCTTGTCTTGATTTTGTTGTGTTTACTCTTGCTGCACGGTCCAGATAGATCTCATTAAGGTCCCTCCTAACCGTGACTTCACCACTAATGTTTCTACCTAGGTAACACTTTAAATAATATCTAATAAACTTAATCCATAATAAATAACACAACATCACAAAATGCATGCGCATACATGTCGAACACTAGGTTCATTTTAATCGCCAAACTAAGTGTTCATATGATAACCTTTGCAAAGATATAATGATACATCCAATCAAACAAGAGTGGTTGGTACCAACACTGAATCACCTAACACTAATCTAGAATTACATTCCCTTTGATTCTATTAAATTACATTACATTGCATCAATCTCCCTAAGGGACTGTCCAAAATACAATATCAATGATTCTAAAGCACATAGCATTTACCAATATTTCAACTGAATCATTTGCATCAAAAAAGGTGAGATACTAGAAGAAGATGATAAGATCCATTTGACGCTCACAAACAAGGCCATTGGTCCCAATGGAGGTTGGCAACAACCAATTGACATGCAGAACCCTTATATCCACTCCACCATGCTTAGGAGATAGACACAAGGCCCCACACAACAAAAGAAATCTAGGATGACAACAACAACAACCAAAGGATACACATGGATAGACAAGACTCGCAACAATGTTTCACCAGAGGATTCTAAGACAACCACATAGGATAGGGTTCTAGGGTACACATAGGGAAGAGTGTCATCACATAGCCTCAACATGGGTTACCCTAGAAGTCTCTCTAGACCCTGACACCCATTTGATAACTCATGTGAAATTAAACAATCCTTTCACGAGGACAAGGAAGTTTGATTGCGCTAGATCAATGTCTCTCAGATAGCTAGGCCTTCCCAATACCATCCTTAGTTTGAACAATAACCTAAGGCCATGGATGGGGCACCATTATTATCTTGTTTAGTATGTGTTTCCCCCCAGTTCATTTATTAGATTATCACTTGATTAAGACAACTCTCAATGAGTTACCCTGGTAGCCACTTAGGGCCCCAACGCCCATTGAGAGTCGCTCCCCCTTAAATTGCACCTAGTAACCTCTAAAATAGGGTTTAATTTTAAGGTATGATAATAATGAATATTATAGATATCTCAAATGAATCATACATGAATCCATAATCAAGAATCAGAATCATAAATCATACAGAGGGCCTCTTTAGGCCTTGTCCACCAAGATACATCAATGGATCTACTTCTAAATGTAGTAACCATTGGATTCCTCTTCATCAGAGCATATTGAAACATAAGAAGACATGTATGAACTCAAATTATTCCTTACAGACCCCCAAAAATAGAAAAATAGGGAACATTCCAATTCCAAGCCTCTGGAAACCACCCAAACACCCCACAAACTGAACTAGACCAAAACATGACCAAAACACAATCCCTGCATAGTTGGCTTGGCAATTACACAATTGGGACATTTTTCTTCATAATTGAGGCCTCTTTATATTCAATTGTGGCCTCTAGTTGCGTATTTGAGCCTGTCTATGCACAGTTGGAAAGGGTCTAGTTGGGGAGAAAAATTGACCAACCTACAGGCCTTGAAATTAAAAATAGGTGAAGACCCATTTGAGAGAGGCTTGTTTCCATTAAAATAATCCCTTCAATTGGATCCAAAGACACATTAAGAGATAAAAAGACACAAAAAATCAAAAATAGCCACTTAAAAACTCTATTTGGAGGGGGCCTACTAACCCAAAACCATAATTACAAATCCGAAATCCAAAATCCCATAAGGACATCATAGTAGGACATCAAAAAACCATTATTCATTCCCAAATTAAATTAACAACTTTATATTATAAAAGAGACACAAAACCTTAATGCATTTTTCCAAAAGAAACCAAGAGAAGAGAGGAAACTTTTCAATCCAAAATTGGCAATGAAAGTCTAGAAATTCAAACTCCTTTCAAACAGAAAAAAGCAGTGAATACAATCCTTTCCATTTTGAAACAAGAGAAATAAAAATTAATCAATTGGGCTTTCAAACCCTACCTTGGGTCCTGCAAAGACAACCAAGAAATAAAGAAGGAATATGGAAATCGAGGAACGAGGGCAATCCATGAGAAACCAAAACTCCTTCCAATCAGAAACGATCCTTCCACAATAGCATCAAATGAATCAACAATCCTTCCATAACAATCCCAAGAAAACTCCAAAAGAAAATTTCTTTCAATTGGTGTGCAATTGGTACAAGAATTTGGAAGGAAAATCCATCAAATCTCTCTCCTCAACACCAAAATCCAAAAGTCTCCAAAACTCTAGCAAAAAACATCATTCTTTTTCCAACCTCTCCTCCCAAGAAAATGATATAAAAACAATATTTATTTCCCTCACAAAAATGTGTACATGAAAACTCAACCAACCCTCACAAATCAACTTGAAAATAAATCATAAACAAGATTAATCATATAAAATAAAAACCAACACCCACCAAATAAAATATATCATAAAAATTATTAAACCCAAGGTGGATTATCATCCCATTTAAAATTTAAAATTATATTATTTATTCCCCACTAAAATAGTGCTCACATAGAATAATCTCTTAAATTGCATAGAGGAAATTAATAATTTAATATTAATTGAGATATATTATAAATTAAATAATATTAATAATATGAATAATAATACTAATAATTATAAATACTTACACTTAAATTAGAATAATAAACTCATAAATATTATTAGAGACACCACACATAAATACCTATGACATAGTCGAGATAGACACAACATTCACCACATACCAAAGTGACCGACTCAGGGATGCGAGCATTGCCTTTATGAAAATTCGATCATGTAGACACAAGACAAATAATGATTGTCCTAGTATGGGCCTCTATGCTATCTCCATTACCACCATCGAGGATTATTAGGCATGCTCAAACCTGTGAAGCCAGGTGGAGTCTGTCATGCCCAAACTTTAGGGCAAGAACAAGATAATTAAAAATAAATAAAAAATCACAACTTAAAACATTAAATTAGCAAAGAAATGCTCTAACATGTTTTGTCTTTACTATGTTTAGAGATAACTCTATCTATTAACTCAAGTAAGTAAAAATAATTTTAAAGTTGAATGCGGAATATTAAATGAATAGTTTTATTGTCTCATCGATTTTAATTAATAAACTAATTTAGTCAATTAATTGGTGCAGGTAAAATTAATCTCCAATAGCCATTAATTGATTTTAGAACTAATTAAAATAGTCATAGCATATAGTTTTGTAAGTGTCTTTATTTTATTTAACAATAATTATTAAGTAGTTTAAACTAAATCGACTAGAGGGTCGATTAAATTTCATAAGGAATATTTTCCTAGAAAGTTTAATAACTTACCCTATTTATCATACATTACTAAAGGGATTAAACTTCATAGTATTTTTAATTTAAATATTTTATTTTTCTTCTTTGAATAAATCCATATGTTTATTAAAAACATATATAAATTATAACTCAAGATAAAATATTTAATCTAAAAGGTTTTCCTTTCTACACATGTTTAACCCATGCAAACCCTAACTAAGGATATTTATTATATAATACGCCCACTTTTTAAAATTTCATTGTTGTTTTATACTACCCTAGCCCGGGGGGGGGGACGAAAGATTCCTCAGAGGAGTGGCGACCATGTATTATGATGGGGGTGGAGGTTGAGATGGCGGTGGGCGGCGACCCCGGGGCGCCGCTCACTGTGGACTTCTACAGTGGCGGTGACCACTATGGCCACCCACAGTGGCGACGCTTGGCTGTCCACTGTGGGAAGCCACAGTGGTGGCGAAACTGTGGATGCCCACAATGGCGCCGCCCACTGTGGTCACCCACAGTTGCAGCTCTCGGTTGCGCCGACCACTATGCAAAGAAACGTGGTTCGGCCCGAAACCCCTATGCACTATTTTTTTTTTTTTAAAGTTTAACTTTTTTTTTTTAATTAAAAATATTAATATATATATATATTTTATAAATAAAAAAAAAAAAAAGAATTGATTCAAATATATATATTGCATCTAGGGCAGATTCTTTTTTTTTTGTATAAATATATGTTGATATTTGTGCTTTGAAACATATCCTTATATTTCTTTATTTTTTTCTTTTATTAAAAAAAATCAGAATAGATAGAGTTTTTTTTTTTTTTGATTTATGTCCAATATACGTATTTCTTGTAATCTTTAAATGTCTTGCATCTAAAATTGAATTCAATGGTTTATTTAATCCTCAGATTTATTTGCAGCAAGTAATTAACAGATTTAAATAAACTTAAAACAACAACTATTTAAATCTAGAAATTATTGAAATAAAACTATAGAAATGACTATAATAAATTTTGATTTTTATTTTCTGCAATAAACAAAATGACCAATTTAAATAAAATTAAATATTGCATTTCCATGCATAGATCTAAATTTTAGATTTTATTTTATTTCCCAACCTACTACATGCATGTAAATCTATTCCATTTCCTTTCTATTATTTTGTTTTAAATACATAAAGTGAATGAATAAATTTCTTTCTTTTCCAAAATATCCTATAGATAGCAAATGTTATTTTTTTAGAAATATAGAGATCTAAAACCAGAAATACTCATTTATTTTTTGTCGTATAGCACAAATAAATATTCATTTCATCAAAACATATTTCCAAGGCATAATAGTCACTTTATAAATAGGTCTCTCATTTTTAATGAATGAAAAAAATAATAAATACATTTCCAAATATTTTTCTGCAACAAATAACTCCAGCCACATCTACTTGTCCTATTCTTTTCTTCCAACAACCTGCAAATAAATGAAAGGTTGTGACCATGGAGTGCTCACCTCCAAGCCTAGGCTATCTAGTAGCCACCCCCGAGCTTGGAGAACCAAACCCTAGATAGGATACACACATGCAAACACACACAACCAATGGAAAACAATCACAACAATATTCCCAACCTAGGGCTACACTGCACCACACATTGTGATGTCTTTTCAAGGATGGTAGTGGATCAAGTACCCATAGGAGATTGCAAGTATGGTAAAATATATAGCCACCTCATGGGAAACCAAATACATCATAAGTATAACAACCCCACATCCTTATTCCCCCCAAGGCATTCATGCCTTATTTCCCTCCTTATGACCCCCAAATGCATAAACAAGCCATGCAACAAGGGTCACATAAAATCCCTTGTGATCACTCTCATAACGAGAGCCTCTCACTCGAGGGCTGCCATTTCTACCACCCACAAGACCATCCTCTCCCCCAAGAGTAGGAGGCCTTGATTACTCCCAAAGCACATAAAATGCATACAAAAAGTAAAACATAGAACACAATAATTTTCCAAGGAAAACATGCAAGAAACTAGCCTTTTTACACAAGCAAATCCTTTCAATGCAACATGCAATATAAAACAATACAAGGAGAAAATTTGACCAACCTTCAACTGCCCAAAGGTATGCTAGATTGGTTGAAGATGAGCATCCCAATTCCACAAACCCTTGCCTCTCTACACTTTGCCAACCAAGTAGCTATGATCTATCCTCTTCACATCTGCATATTTCTTCTTTCTATCCTATGCCTCTCTAAGACACTACCTAATCAAATCCACTTGCTGTTCCATATCCCAAACTATCTCAGGACCAATAGCAACTCTGTCCTCTATGTGGTCCCAACTCAACGATGTCCTGCAAGGCTTGCCCTATAATGCCTGATATGGTGGCATCCCCAAAGAAGTGTGATGCCTATTGTTATAGGGAAACTCCACTAAGGGAAGGTACTCTTCCCATCTGGTCTGATGATCCATGATGTACATGCGAAGCATATCCTCTAACACCTGGTTAACCCTCTCTATCTGACCATTCGTTTCCGGATGATAAGCTGTACTGAAGTTGAGCTTAGCGCCCATAGCTGCCTGTAATGCCTTCCAAAAGGAAGAAGTGAAGAGGGAATCCCTATCAAAAATAATCTTGTGTGGAACGCCATGAAGTCTGACAATGTCTCGCAAGAACACCTATGCTACTGCTGGTGTTGTGAAGGTAGTCTGAACTAGTGAAAAGTGGGCCACTTTGGTCAACTTGTCAATTGTCACCAAGATGGCATCATGGCGACGAGATGACATAGGAATACCAATGATGAAATCCATGGATATAGTATCCCACTTCCACTCTGGTATAGCATGAGACTGGAGCAACACACCTTGATGGTGGTGCTCCGCCTTGACTCTCTGACACTCAAGGCATTGGGCTGCTAACTCAGCAATGAGCTGCCGCATTCCTGGCCAATGATATAATTGTCTCAAGTCAGCATGCATCTTCTTAACTCTGGTATGTGCTACATAAGGAGCTCTATGAGCCTCCATGATAATGAATTCTCGCAATCCCTCGAAAGAAGGTACATAGATGCGCCCTCTATGGCATAATACTCCATCAGACTCTAAGGAATAATCCACATATCTTCCTTCTAAAATTCCTTGAGATCGTATCACCTGACAAACCTCTGAATACCATCCATCCTCTAGCAATTGCTGCAGTATACAGTCTCTCAAATCCGTGCCCATAAATATGGTGTATACCTCATGACGTCTCCTACTCAAAGCATCAACAACTATGTTTTCTTTCCCTTTGATTTAGTGAACGTCAAAATCATACTCGCACAAGAACTCCATCCATCTCCTCTGTCGTGCATTAAGGTTCAGCTGAGTGAAAATGTACTGAAGACTCTAATGGTCTGAATGAAGCTCGAAGTGATGACCCAAAAGGAAGTGTCTCCACCTCACAAGTGCATGCACTATTGTTGCAAGCTCAAGGTCATGAGTAGGGTAGTTAAGCTCATGAGTCTTAAGTTTCCTAGACTCAAAAGCTATAGCCCTACCATCCTGCATAAGGACTGCTCCTAAACCCTCTAGGGAAGCATCTGTGCAAACCATGAAGTCAGCTAAGGGATCTGGTACTACAAGGATAGGTGCACTAGTAAGTGCCTTCTTGAGTTCCTAAAAGGCCCTCTCGCACTTCTCTATCCACTCAAATTTCTTCCCTTTATGCTGAAGAGAAGTAGTATGATGTGCGACCCTAGAGAATTCCTCAACAAAGCATCAGTAATAACCTGCTAAGCCCATGAAGATCCTGACCTCTGTCACACTGGTTGGCGCTGGCCATTCCATAATAGCTCTAATTTTGGATGGGTCTACTGAGATCTCATCACCAGAAATAACATGCCCAAGGTACTTGACCTCTGATCAAAAGAAAGCACACTTTGACAAACTACCAAACAACTGATTGTCCCTCAAACACTACAAAACTTGTCTCAGGTGCTCCTCATGCTCTTTCTCATTCTGAGAATATATCAATATATCATTGAGGAACACAATCACAAAGCAGTCCAAAAATGTGCTGAATACCCCATTCATGAGGCTCATGAAAACAACTGGAGCATTCGTAAGACTGAATGGAACCATGGTGAACTCATAGTGGCCATATCTAGTGCGAAATGCAGTCTTGTGGATATCACTTTCCACTATTCTCAACTAATGGTATCCTGACTTCATATCAATTTTGGAAAATACTTTAGCACCCTGAAGTTGGTTGAATAAGTCATCAACTCTGGGCAAAGGATATTGGTTCTTGATGGTTACTTTGTTCAACTGACGATAATCCATGCACAATCGGAGAGATCCGTCCTTCTTCTTCACAAAGATGACTAGTGCACCCCAAGGGGATACGCTAGGATGAATGTGACCCTTCTCTAGTAGTTCCTCAAGCTGCATCTTGAGCTCATTAAGCTCATTTGTGGTCATCCTATAAGGTGCACTAGAAACTGGCTCAACTCTTGGTACAAGGTCTATATGAAAGTCAATCTCTCTACGGGGTGACATTCCAGGTAGCTCTAAAGGAAACATGTCTAAATATCCCTTAAGGATAGGATGGTCATCAATTGATGTTTCTTTTTCATCTTCATCCTCCCTATCACTGATGGTGATGGAAAAAAGCTGACATCCCTTTCACATGCTCCGCTTAAGCTGCATTGTGGAGATCATACGAAGAGACACGGGTCTCTGAATCCCTGTGATTACTATGGGCAAACCATGATCATCCTTTTTTCAGGCGGCAATCCATCTTGGCTCTGTGGGTATAAAGCCAATCCATGCCAAGTACGATACCATAAGATCCAAGTGGTGTAACTCTAAGGTCTACTAGGGTGGTGGTATTACCAATCTATAGCTGACATGCCCTAACTTCTGATTCCATTGACACTCTAGCCCTTAAAGCTAATTCCACTTCCCAACTGACACCCTATCTAGTTGCCACTAGCCCGCAACGCTCCATAATGAATGGAGATATAAAGGAGTCAGTAGATCCTGAATCAAATAATATAGATACACTATTACCTTTGATCATACTTGCAACCTCAATGACTGTGGCCTGGTGCTCAGCCTGGTGGTTGTCCACTACTGCGAAGACTCTATGGGACCTACCCATATCTCCAATAATAGGCTTTGATACAGCCATCCGCTGATTCCCTGCCATCTGACCCTGAGGACAATCCCTCGCCATATGCCCCATGGCTCCACATGTAAAGCAAGCACCGCATGCCTGAAACTAAGCGCCCTGAGGCCTAGAGAAAGCCTGTCCCCCTATCCTGCTAGATCCACTGTACCCACCCTTGGAGGACTGCTGAGTCCTTGCTGGAGGTCTGTAAGGAACCTGAGATCATTGATATCACCTCTAACCCTAAGACTGCCATTTCTTGGGCTTTGTGCCCTGCTGATATTGTGGAGGCTTCTGCCTCTGGTTTTGTTGTGGCTGTTGCAGAGGAGGGGGTTTGGAGAACCCCCAAGAGTTTCTGTTATTTCCCTTCCAATGGGGTTTCTAAAATTCGTATGTCTGGGGTGTAGGGTTTCGGTTCTGGAACCGATCCCTAGTATCCTATAGTCTGATCTGAATCTCCTTTTCTATCAGTGCCTTCTCCATAGCAACCCGAAGGCTCCTTGGAGCAGATATCCTCACTGGTCCTACTATGCCAACATTCAGCCCTTTGATGAAACGGTTGACAAGAAGTTTCTCATCCTTTAGGTAGTCCACGTATGGCAAGAGTTCAAAGAATTTGCTCTCGTACTGGGTCATTGAGAGACCCTTTTGTTGGAGGTCATGAAACTCATCTATCCTATGCTGTCTGTAATGTTCTGACAAGTACCTCTCCCTGAACCTCTCTGTAAATATCTCTGAAGTGAGAGTATCAGGAACTAATCCACACTTTTATTCCTCTTGTCTCCACCATGTGGAGGTCATTCCTCTCAATAGATGGACTGCTACATGTGCCTTTAGATTGCTCTTGTAAGAGCGCAATGCAAAGCACCTATCAAGGCTCAATAGCCAAGCCTCAGCTTCTACCCCATCGGTAGATCCCTCAAAAAATGGTGGCTAGAGGTGCATAACCTCTCTGATAAGATCCCCTGGCTCCCGACGAGCTCTCTCATAATACACTGGCTCTGCCACTGGAGGTGGTCTTGGTAGGTGCACAGACTCTAGCTCAATCCCACCCTAACTCTCTACGGGAATAGGAGGTGGACTCCTGCTCCGTTCCCTATCTGTCGATCTATGACTCCCTGAGTTCTAATTTTCAACATGATGATCCTCTACTGGAAACCTATTCTAGACTATACCAATTAGGTTCTGGAGTGCTTCTAATATGTTTCGGTTTGGATCATCTGGCTGTTCAGGAGGAGCCTCTGGGTTCACTTCCAGAACCGATTCCTCCCTATCTACCTCTTCACATGCTATGCGTACACGCCTAGGACCCCTTTCGCGCTTGCGAGCTTGTCGCGTAGTCGGAGGCATCCTAAGAGAAAAATAAAATAAAATAAATAAAATAACTAATTTCTTTGGAATAATATTTAATTAATTAAATTTAAATATCCTAGAAAATTAATATAATAAAATTAATTAAATAATTTAAAGCGAAACGTAATGGAGAAAGGTTCCTAGTGTTGGAAACCTTGCTCTGATACCAAAATGTCATGCCCAAACTTTAGGGCAAGAATGGGATATTTTTTTTAAAAAAAAATCACAACTTAAAACATTAAATTAGCAAAGAAATGCTCTAACATGTTTTGTCTTTACTATGTTTAGAGTTAACTCTATCTATTAACTCAAGTAAGTAAAAATAATTTTAAAGTTAAATGTGGAATATTAAATGAATAGTTTTATTGTCTCATCGATTTTAGTCAATAAACTAATTTAGTCAATTAATTGGCACAGATAAAATTAATCTCCAATAGCCATTAATTGATTTTAGAACTAATTAAAATAGTCATAGCATATAGTTTTGTGAGTGTCTTTATTTTATTTAACAATAATTAAAAAGTACTGTAAACTAAATCGACTAGAGGGTCGATTAAATTTCATAAGGAATATTTTCCTATAAAGTTTAATAACTTACCCTATTTGTCATACATTACTAAAGGGATTAAACTTCATAGTATTTTTAATTTAAACATTTTATTTTTCTTCTTTGAATAAATCCATATGTTTATTAAAAACATATATAAATTATAACTCAAGATAAAATATTTAATCTAAAAGGTTTTCCTTTCTACACATGCTCTCTCTCTCTCTCTCTCTCTCTCTCTCTCTCTCTCTCTCTCTCTCTATCTATCTATCTATCTATCTATCTATCTATCTATATATATATATATCTATCCATATATTTAAATATATATTTAACTAATATACTAAACTACACATCTTTATTAAATAACCCATGCAAACCCTGACTAAGGATATTTATTATATAATACCCCCACTTTTTAAAATTTCATTGTTGTTTTATACTACCCTAGCCCTACTTTGGCTAGGGTTATATATTTTTTTTTGCTACTTTGTTTATGCAGGGGGGGGGAGATTCCTCAGAGGAGCGGTGGCCATGTATTATGACGGGTGCGAAGGTTGAGATGGTGGCAGGCGGCGATCCCTGGGTGTCGCTCACTGTGGACTTCTACAGTGGCGACGACCACTGTGGCTGCCCATAGTGGCGACACTCGACCATCCACTATGGGAAGCCACTGTGGCGACGACACTGTGGATGCCCACAGTGGCGGCTCCCGACTGTGCCGACCACTATGCAAAGCACAGTGGTTCAGCCCGAAAACCCTATGCACTATTTCTTTTTTTTTTTTAAGTTTTTTTTTTTTTTTAATTAAATAAATATATATATATTTATTTATTTATGTATAAATAAATATGCATATATAGATATATATATCTATATATATATATAAATATATAACAAGCAAATAAGTATATATTTATATATATATTTTTTATAAATAAAAAAAAAACAAAAGAATTGATTCAAGCATATATATTTATATATATATTTTGCATCTAGGGCAGATTCTCTTTTTTTGTATAAATATATGTTGATATTTGTGCTTTGAAACATATCCTTATATTTCTTTATTTTTTCTTTTATTAAAAAAAATTAGAATAGATAGAGTTTTTTTTTTTTTTGATTTATGTCCAATATACGTATTTCTTGTAATTTTTAAATGTCTTGCATCTAAAATTGAATTCAATGGTTTATTTAATCCTTAGATTTATTTGCAGCAAGTAATTAACAGATTTAAATAAACTTAAAACAACAACTATTTAAATCTAGAAATTATTGAAATAAAACTATAGAAATGACTATAATAAATTTTGATTTTTATTTTCTGCAATAAACAAAATGACCGATTTAAATAAAATTAAATATTGCATTTCCATGTATAGATCTAAATTTTAGATTTTATTTTATTTCCCAACCTACTACATGCATGTAAATCTATTCCATTTCCTTTCTATTATTTTGTTTTAAATGCATAAAGGGAATGAATAAATTTCTTTCTTTTCCAAAATATCCTATACATAGCAAATGCTATTTTTTTAGAAATATAGAGATCTAAAACCAGAAATACTCATTTATTTTTTGTCGTATAGCACAAATAAATATTCATTTCATTAAAACATATTTCCAAGGCATAATCGTCACTTTACAAATAGGTCTCTCATTTCTAATGAATGAGGAAAATAATAAATACATTTCCAAATGTTTTTCTGCAACAAATAACTCCAACCACATTTACTTGTCCTATTATTTTCTTCCAACAACCTGCAAATAAATCAAAGGCTGCGACTATGGAGTGCTCACCTCCCAGCCTAGGCTATCTAGTAGCCACCCCCGAGCTTGGAGAACCAAGCCCTAGATAGGATACACACATGCAAACACACACAACCAAGGGAAAATAATCACAAACACATTCCCAACCCAGGGCTACACTGCACCACACATTGTGATGTCTTTTCAAGGGTGGTAGTGGACAAAGTACCTTGAGGAGACTGAAAGTATGGTAAAACATATAGCCACCTCATGACAAACCAAATACATCATAAGTATAACAACCCCACATCCTTATGCCCCACAAGGCATTCATGCCTTATTTCCCTCCTTATGACCCCCAAATGCATAAACAAGCCATGCAACAAGGGTCACATAAAATCCCTTGTGATCACTCTCATAACGAGAGCCTCTCACTCGAGGGCTGTCACTTCTACCACCCACAAGACCATCCTCACTCCCAAGCATAGGAAGCCTTGATTACTCCCAAAGCACATAAAATGCATACAAAATGTAAAACATAGAACACAATAATTTTCCAAGGAAAACATGCAAGAAACTAGCCTTTTTACACAAGAAAATCCTTTCAACACATAATGCAATATAAAACAATACAAGGAGAAAATTTGACCAACCTTCAACTGCCCAAAGGTATGCTAGATTGGTTGAAGATGAGCATCCCAATTCCACAAACCCTTGCCTCTCTACACTTTGCCAAAATTCCTAAAACCAAATCATTCTCACTTTCAAATTCTTGTCTCCAAAAATGGAGAGTGGGTGATTACCCGCAAAATCTCTCATTCTTGCCTAAAAAGGCCTCAGTGAGAGTTCTCACAGGTTTCTAAAATTGAAAACGGAAAAGTCAGAAAAAGATCCAGAAGGATCTCTCATCAAAAAGGAAAGTTAACAACTTAGGTGATGCCTTCTAATTTTCAATTTTCGCTCAACTTAGGAAGCCCACTTTTTAGGGTGTCTAAATGGTCACATGGGAGTTGAAACATGCCTAAAATTACTCCTAACCCTTAGGTATACGTTATGGGCTTTAGGAAACACTCTTAAACTACCCCTAGGTGTCCATTTAACCCCTTTTAAACCCCTCTGAAGTTAATTTTCGGGTCAAACTTAAGTTGACCACCCCAAAGATTCTCTTCCCAAGGCAATTATGGAATCACATTAAATTAATTGAAAAAGCTATGGTTAAACAACTCCCTCCAAGAGATAATTTAAAAAACAAAACAAAACATAAATCAACATGTGTCAAGTGACACAATAAAAATACTTTTACAAAATTATACATGAAATCTTGTCTCTTGTTGGATTTACACAAATAAATAAATTCAATCTAACACACATGCAACATCCAATTTTACAAATAAAATACTATACAAACGTGGTGTTGTCTCTCCAAATAGACAAACCTTGGTTTTACGAACGTACATAGGTCTAGGTTTGGTTCTCCATAATATTTCCATGGTCACATGGATAATTTTCCTGCGCATCTCAATTACACATTAGTAATTTCAAATAACCTCACATAATATAAAACACATGAATAAGAATACACATCAAACACTCTACATACAATATACACTTAAACAAATCAATACACCTTATATCTAAACAAATCCACATAAGCAATTATCATAATTCTCATAATGTTGATCCACACATAAAACATACATCCTATTTCTGTCATCATAGTAAAGTCATGCAAATCCAATAATGACATATATCATCTCAAATTCATCCTATTCTAAAATCATGTAGAGTTCTATATCATAAAGCATATAAATGAAGCATCAACATATAGCAATGTTATCCAAATCATGAAATCATATAAGTTCTAAATCCATAATGCATAAAAATAAAGCATCCATAATAGTCTTAACATAAAAATCACTGAAATGCTAGACTGTGTCAGGTAGGGCCTCAGAGAGTCAATGCCTGTACTTGCAACCAAAACAACCTGCACACATATATACCCATATAGATACTGTAGACACCTAAAATTAATTAAATTAATATTTAATTAACTTAAGCTTTCAACATAATTAACAAGTTTGATTGTGTTAATTCCCTTCTTCTTAAGGTTATTTGAATAAAATTTAATAAATCTTATCACTATAGTACAATAATTATTTTATCAATAAATTAATTATTTCCCCATTCTTCTAAGGCCACCTCAACCATTATTTCTTCTGAATCCCACTTATTTAATTAATTTTAATTAATTAACCTAACTAAAGTGATTACTACAAATCAATTTCCCTAACCTCCACTTAGCCTAATTAATTCTTGTAGAAGCATGCTTATCTTTATTTTCCCCATTTTATATTCCTCCACTCATGTCACATCAACCTTGAGACTTTCAAAGAAATTCAAATTTCTTTGAATCCCCCATGCATCCTTTATTTTGGAATTTTTAATTCCTCTTCCCTCCCTCCAAGGAATTTTATATTCCTCTTTATTCTCCCCATGCACCTTGATCCATGTATTCTCTCTCAAATCAATCTCAACACTTCTTCCCAAAGTCAATCTTGGCCCTCCATTGGCCTCCTCCAATCTATAAATTGGGGTCTCCTCCCTTTCATTTTTCATATATATCCAATCAAGTAATCTCATGCTATTAATACAACTCTAGAAATCTATCAAAATCATCATCATGATAGGCAAGAATCCATGGCATCCATATCCTTATCATGTCCTCACAATCCTTCATCAAATCCAAATCTATCCATTTCCATCTAATCCAAATCCAAATCTTATGAAATCATCCACCAATCTTGTTGTGCATTTGGAGAGCAATCCACATCCCAAAGAAGAGCACATCCAATCAAGTGGAGCGATAGGGCACCTCTACTTCATCATTTGCTCAATCAGAAGAACAAGAGAGATCTTCTCTTGCAAGGTATAAATTAGTTAGTTTATTATCCTCATTTGGTTTTATATACTTATTTTTGTTTAAACTAACCATCTAACACCTTGCTCAATTTCCCTTGCTTCACATACATCTATAAAATAGTATTAGTAATCATGTTAAATCTTTAAATATAAACATCAATACATCTGCTAGCGTGCCATAAACATGATACATCTTTTGCAATTGTGATGTTGATGATTATGATTGGTCATCATTGATGTCAACATAATGGTTGTCATTAGTGTAAACATGTGTTCTTGGTGTTGGTGATCCAAAAGATGTGTCCCCAGAATCCTTGGTGCTTCAGAAGACATGTTTCAGTATGGATTAGTTGAGTTGATGATGATCTAGATATTTTTGTTTATTGGATATGGTGCTGATATTGTATTCATGTACATCTTGATTCCATTATTATTTTTGGTGTATTGGGAAATATTTATTTGGGTCCAGTTTAAGTCCAAAATTTGAGGATGTGTAGTGGCATTGGTGCAACATGTGAGTCATGATTTGGGTCCCAAATTTGTAATGGATGTAATGTGTTGATCTAACTGATGATGTGTGTTGTAGTATGGTCTACTTCTTATTCCTTTCCACCATTGGAATGTTTAGTGTTGACCTATTTTAAATCCCTGTCTTGGCCAACTTGGAAGATTATGTTTCTCAGAAGACAATATTTATATGAGGATGATTTGATTGTGTTGGTATGGAAAAGTGTGACATTGATATTGAAGATGCAAGATTGAGAAGGAAGGATCTGATTACTGATGTTGTGCAAAGTGTGTTGGTGTTGATGTACTAGATTCAATCCAGTTTTATAGTCTATGTTACAACGGTGGATTACCTTTCTTTCTCATTTATTTCTTTCTTTGGTAGTGAGCCTTTTTCTAGGCAGTGAGCCCTCCTAGATTGATCATTTTGGCAGTGAGCCACCCTTTGTAAAAATCACCTTAACTGTTGTTTTATATTAAGAACTAACATTCTTTGTGGTTTTTCCCTTCTTGGGTTTTCCACATCATATTTGGTGTTCATTGTGTAATGTGTTGTATGTATGTGGCCTTCATGCTATATCTGCTTTAATTAAGTTTGTTGATTTCTCCATATGTGTGAAATCATTGAAGAAATGATTTAAGTTTTCAATTGATTCACCCCCCTCTCAGATGGCTAGATATTCAACAACATCATCTAACATATATCCCCCAAGATAACATGAACATAAAACCCTAACATCAACATAAGTCCTCATGAATCATAAAGCATCATAAATATCAAACCCTAATAATTATCATTATACACCCTCATCATATCAACACCACTAGAACTTCATATATGTAATGATAAATCTAATACTGCTAATAGGTCCTAAAAAATAGAAGTCATCACCAAATAGTCTTTCCCTAAAATATAGATCCATTATACATTAGAAACCTACAATAAATCAGCTGAGTATTCCTACCTTTGACATGCAACATGTCACAAAAATGAACAAAAATCAATAAAAACATAATCAGGAAAAAAAACATAGAAGGTATTACCCCAAATAATGATTCATTTCCCAAAGGAGATCATATAATAAACATGGTTAGAACAATCCACTTATTAATAACACATTATGTCATTAGAAGAGTATCATATTGGACCACCTCCTAACTAGCACAATTAGGATATATATGTTGGCCATTTGGTGGAATTGATTATGTGTTGCATTGATGTTTTGTCATTGATGTCAACACTAGCTGTTTGGATGCTTTATCGACACCCTTCTGGTCCTGGTAGGATGAGTGGTTTCTGGTTAAATTGGATACGACATGATCTGACAAGTTCCGATATAGTCTGGTAATGGAATTGGCTTGTTCATGATACTTATACTCATATTTGGTCAGCTAGTTTTGGTCAAGTGATTGGATGCTATCCTACTTGCTTAGAAGATTGGTTTCTGGTTTTGGTGAGGGTTTCATCAGCAAAGCTTTTGATGGAGATCTTTGATGAATTGCATAAGTGATGTTGGTGTAGCTTCTGATGGAGTTTTAGGATGCTGTTGGTGATCGTGTTTGAGACTTGCCATCTAGAGATCATTGCGGAAGCATGTGGACCTATACTTGGTCCCGATTGATGTAGGTTATGTACCGACATTAATGTAACATGTGGATATGACCTATTGATGTATGTTTGAGATGTCTTATGTGTTGATATTACTTGTTTGGTCTAAGGCCGACATGGTTTGTAATTATGTAATTAGTTTATTATTTGGTGGCTGACCTGATTGATTATGGTCGAGGGTTTGCATAAATAGATATAAGATCTAATTGTAAATCATCTTGGTTAATGTAAGAGGTCATGGTCAAGGAATGTAAAGTGTGAATAATGTAATATCATTTGAGTAGAGGAGTTGGTTGATCATTGGAGATCAAATTGGATTTGTGTAAGAGGATTTAGTCCTCCGGTATTGAGCTTAACTGAAACTGTACTCAGGCATAGGAGATGCTATCTTCTGCAATTCAACACTTCTCTGGATTGTAGTCTAGATTTATATGTAGTCAGTGAGGCTCCTTTTGTGATGAGCAGTGTGCTCTAGGCTATTGGCCTTCTTGAAAGTGTAGGCCCCTTCATTGTAATTCACATACTTACTGCAGAAGTATTATTTGACTGTGGGTAAGCTTCCCACCGTGGTTTTTCCGTTTACCAGGTTTTCCACATATAAATGTTGGTGTCATGTGGATGGTATTTATTCTGTGATTATTGTTTTTGCTTAATTGGTTTATCTTCTTTTCCAGTATTAATGCTTTGGGTTTTGGTATTAAAGTTTAATTGTTGAATGTTCCTATAATCTGTGACAACTGATTCACTCCCCCCTCTTAGTTGTCTTCCAGTTATTTGAACTATCTAACAATTGGTATCAAAGCTTTGGTCCTCTCTGCAGAAAGATTACCCACTTGAGGAAGATCCTATGGTGACTAATAGTTCAAGTTCATCCAGTTATTATGGAGCTATCTTTCAAAGGGATATACTGAGGCTAGAAGGAACAAATTACACAGTATGGAAGATTCATATGGAGACTCATCTGAGATGTCTTGGCAAGGAGATTTGGGAGATCACACAGAATGGTGTCACACCCTTTAATCCAAGATCTGGAAATCCTCCTCCAACAAACTTGGACAAGGAGCTTGAGAATGATTGTAGAGAAAGAGAAGCCCTCTTGTGTCCACTTTCTGATCAACAAATAATGGGATTAACAGACAAATCATCTGGAAAGGCTATATGGGATAAGTTGCAGACTCTTTATGAAGGTGACCCTAGAGTGAAGATTTCTAAACTTGATGGTTACCTGGTGAGATATGAAAACCTGAAGATGGAAGAAGATTAAAGGATTGCTGCATTCATGGAAAGGGTAAATGAGATTGTTATGGGAATTCAATATTGTGGTGGAACTTTGAGCGAAGATGAAATTGTTTTTAAAGTCCTGAGAGACCTACCATCGGCTTACATAATGAAGGCTACTGCTATTAATGAGTTGGGAAGAATGGATAATACATCTATCAACAAAGATACTTTGGTTGGGAAACTATCTACTGTGAAGACTGAACTTGCTTTTCATGCATCTACATCTACAACCGGTAAGCAAGACTAGAAAGATTTATATGAAAAAGAATTAGAAGATATGAATAGAGAAGATGATGAGTTTGAGAAACTTGAAGCACTATTTGCTAGAAGAGTATTGAAAGGTGTTGTATAATCTTGAACAATAAATACCCTAATCAGTACTGAGAGGGGGGGGGGTGAATCAGTACAGACAAAATCTTTCTCAACAACTTATCAAGTTAAAACAATACCAACTAGTTGTCTTCATCTCTGAACTCAACCATGGCAATACCAGTTAAACACAGTAAGACTTTAGACAACATAAATTGATAAGTCTGAACACTTCAAATACATTCAGTACTTGATAACAACTTCACCCATAAACATATGCATGTGGTATACCAGTAATACCATAACCTATTACCTCTGCATGCATAATCACTCAAACATAGAATACTTAATCATCACGTGAAAAATGCACAACTCATGACACACAAATTTTTTCACATGGAAACCCAAATGGAAAAAACCACGGTGGGGATGAATACCCACAAGCTTGGTTTGAACTCTTTTGAAGCTCACTTTGTTAGGAGCTTAGTCCGGTTAAAGACTTTATAATAAGGTTTTGTTAGGAACCGATCCTGTTAAAGATCACCCGGTTAAGGGATTACTATATACCTTGTTAAAGGTTGAAACCCTATTAAAGGTTACCTCACTAGAGGATTTGGAGAACTCAATGATCTTGAGTCACCTGGTTAAAGGATGTACAATAAGCCTGTTAAAGCTACCCAGTAAAGGGATTTTCCAACTATTGAAATGGTTAGAAGAGAATAGGTAAAACTCTGATTTGATAACAACACTACATGCCAAGGTAGATTCTTTTCAATTCCTTTCTTCTGCAATCACACTCTGCAATTTTCCTCTTATTGGTCTAGCAAGTATCTCATCTCTTGGATACACACACAACATTTTCCAACAACAAACAATAACAAACATCATCGACCTTATAGACAAAACTTAGGTCGGTATCATAAACCCTAAGCATTTAGGTTTACAATACAAGTGGTCCAATCCTGACCATCCAAAACACTTTGCATAGAGCAATAAAATTTTAAATAGATCACAAGACAATCTACATCATTCATTCTTCATCGTATATGGGAATCACTAACCCTTCAGGCTCTCTTCTCATACTGCTAAGAAGAATGATCATTCCTAAGGTAGACATTTAATGCAATCAATCTTCATATGCAAAATCCTCAAGGAAATCATTCACGTGCACAAAACTGACATGACACCTCAATCTCATTCTCATCTCTTAGCTAACTCATCACAGGATATCTTCGGTTGCATCACACAAACTAGATTTCCAAACCAGAAACCCTAGAGCTAAGACTACCAATCGGTAGTCAGACTTAGTGAAGCCCCGACACTGGTTCACTTACAAATCTTCATACCGGTTCACCGTCTTCTTCCAATCTACATACCGGTTCACTTTAATTTATTGACATCAATGACAACATACATTATCATCATATCATCATGTCTGTTCATCATATTCCAACAATATCCAACAATCTCCCACTTTGGCATTGATGGAAATACTTAGTGTAGCATTGCAACAGTAAACATCATAGACTAGTGTGTTTGCATTATCATATGTCTTCTCCCCATTCATCAGATATCTTCTCCCTATTCATCAGATATCTTCTCCCCCTTTTACAACAATGCCAAATTGGAGGCACAAGCTTCCATTCTCTATTATGCTGCCCCCCCAATGGAGTAGCATCCTTCAACACATCAATCATGAAATATATGACACTGTAGTTCCTGACTCATGCAGAGTACATAACTTTAGTTGACTTCATGAAGGGGCAGAACCCCTAATTTACCTTTCAAATGGTTAAATATAGTCTTTGGTAATGGCTTTGTGAATATGTCTGCTAGCTGCTCCTTACTGGAAACATGTTGTAGTACAACCTCCTTATTCTGAACTTTCTCTCTTAAGAAGTGATATTTAAGCTCAATATGCTTAGTTCTCTAATGCAATATCAGATTCTTGGAAATATTTATTGCACTTGTGTTATCACAAAATATATTCACCAGTTCAGATACAGGTACTTTGAAACCTTCCAATACATGTTTCATCCAGATTGCTTGAGTGCAGTTCATAAATGCTACCATATATTTTGCTTCAGCTATAGATTGGGAAATACAACTCTACTTCTTACTCATCCACGATACTAGTCTTCCACTGAGAAAGAACACTCCACCGGTTGTGCTCTTCCGTTCGTCCACATTACCTGCCCAATCGGCATCGGTATACACTTTGCGATTGAATTCACCATTATATGGATACCACAATCCATAGTCAATTGTTCCTTTCAGATATCTAAGGATCCCCTTGACTGCTATCAAGTGGGATTCTTTAGGACATTTATGAAACCGAGCTACTATGCCCATTGCATGACCAATATCTAGTCTTCTGTGCACCACATAGTGCAGCTTACCGATCATTGACCGGTACTCCTTTTCATTTACCAATGTTGAATCATCTTCCTTAGAGAATTTAGAGCCGGTCAATATCGGTGTACCAACTAGTTTGCTCTCCTCCATGCCAAAAGTCTTCAATACCTCTTTGACATACTTGGACTGGGTAATAAAGATACCCTCTTTCATTTGTTGAACCTATAGACCAATGAAGAATTTTACCTCCCCAATCAGAGATATCTCAAACTCTTTCTTCATTATATCTGCAAATGTATGGCTCATTTCATCATCTCCTCCAAAGATTATGTCATCTACAAATACTTCATAGATCAGAATCTGATCACCTTCTGATTTCAAGTAGATGTTGCTATCTTCACTTGTTCTTTGAAATCCAATCTTCACAAGATGAGAATTTAACCTTTCATACCATGCCCTTAAGTGCTTGTTTCAATCCATATAGGGCTTTGTGTAATCTACAAACCATGTTACTATCTTCTGATAGGGCAAACCCTTCTGGTTACTCTATATATACTTCCTCTTCAAGGATTCCATTCAAGAATGCAGACTTCACATCCATTTGATATACCTTAAATCCCTTAAAGGCTGCAAATGCAAGTAACATTCGAACACCTTCTAGTCTAGCCATAGGAGCAAAGGTTTCTCCATAGTCTTCTCCCTCCTCTTGAGCGCATCCCTTGCATACAAGCCTAGCTTTGTTCCTTATAACTGTACCTTCTTCATTTAGCTTATTCTTGAAGACCCATTTGGTACCTATGATATTTTTGTGTTCTGTTCTGGGTACCAAAGACCATGTTACATTCTTTTCTATCTGGTCTAGCTCCTCTTCCATTGCTTTAATCCAGTCTTCATCAGTAAATGCTTCTCTGGAAGTCTTGGGTTCTAATTGAAAAATCATGCAAGAGTTTTCTTTCACTTTTCTTCTTGTGAGTATCCCCACATCTTTATCTCCTATGATTTGCTTTGGATCATGATGTTGTTGGCATTTTGATGATTATGTTGTGATTATCATTGATGGACATACACTTGCTATGAAATCACTTTGTGAATGTATGCATTATGCTCAACTGGTAATTGTTCTAAACTGGTATCATGTTGTAGTCTTTAGACTATTGATGTTATGCAGAAAGTGCTTACCGATCTCAAGCGGTATAAAGACCCAAGCGACATAGAGATATCAAGTGGTTTAAGGATCTCAAGCAGAGTGGAGCAAAGGAGCCAGAAGCGGCAGTTATCTTTTTCCCAGTCTTCAATTTTTGTGAATTGGAAATCTGTTTTAACTGGTATTACTCTGAGTTACCAACCGGTAATTGAAAAAGTTGTATAAACCAGTAATACTCTGTGATGAGTTACCAACCAGTATATTTTTGTGATGAGTTACCATCCACCGACACTTTAACAGTGATTTTGTGTCATGTTACCAAATGTGTCTAGATACAATGAACCTAGGAACTTGCAATGTAATCCTATTGGACCGACATGAAATCAAATTCCTTTGAAGGACATCATGTCTAGGGTTTTGTGTGTGTATGTATGAGTGTAGCTGTTAGGTTTTGGTGATCGTTGAAGGTCTTGTATGTGCAATCTTAACTGAGAAGATCAAGTCTGTGTACTGCAACAGAGTGTGGATTTACTAAAGACTGAAGTAATGCTGAAGAGCATTAGCTATGAGCTATAATGGATCTAATCAAGCAGACTGTGCCATTTGCTAGATCATTCACTTGTTGATTACTCACATCTTTGACAAGTTAGAAACCCTTAACTGGGTAGGCCTAGAAAAGCCTTTATAAATCCTCTAACAAGGTGGTTCACATCTATGGATCTAAAATCCTCTCAAAAGGTAGTCTTTAATTAGACTTGTCTCCTAACAATGATTGAGATTCCTAACAGGATCTATTCTAGTAAAGAACATTGTATGACCTTAACTGGTCTGACCTTAACCAGTCTGGTTACTATTCTGCAGATATTTACTTGTGAGTTTCATCTCACTGTGGTTTTTCCCATTTGGGTTTCCATGTCAAAATCTCTTGTGTTATGGTGATTGTGCTTCTATGTGTGAATGCATTATTTTCTATTTGGTTTGCATGTGTGTTAACTGGTTTGTTTGTTAAACTGTTTTACCAGTTTACTGCTAGACTGTTAAAGTGTTTAAGTACAATATTTTTTGGTATACTAATTCACCCCCCCTTTTAGTATTCATCAATTGGTATTAGAGGCAACCTTTCTATAAGTCTAACCACTTGGAAAGAGATATGTGGGAATACACTATGAGGGAACTTACTCATCGGCTCACTCAAACTGAGCAAGGCTATGATGAACTTAAGGTCAAATTTAAGGCCTCTCAGGTAGAAAGAAGAGAGCATGCTGAAAAACTGATGGAGCTAACTAAAAATAGTTCTTCTGATGAAGCGGACATGGAAGACCTAGTCCAAGAAGTTGAAAAACTGAATGAGTCCAATGCCAACCTAAGAAGGGAACTTGAAGGACTAACTATTAAAATGTGTCAAGAGCTTGAGAACCGGAGGAAAGCTGAAGATTTGGTAAAAGACAAAGATCATGAGATCTTGAAGATGAAGCAAGAGATTAGTGCACTTACCGCTCATCTTCCTGAAAATAAAATGGAAAAGGAAGGAATCCAAAGTGAACTACACATGGCTATTTTTGAGAATGCAACCTTGAAGGAATCCAATGCTGCTATTACCAAAGAACTTACTGAGTCAAAGGAAATTCTTGCCAAATTCAATAAGAGCACTGCCAAGCTAGAGCAGAAGCTTGAGTCAGCTAAACCGGTAAAGAATACCAATGGACTTGGTTTCTCTGAATATGAGGAAGGTGAGACCTTTGGAACAAAAAGTTGAGCATCAAAGAAACAACTGACATCAAAGGACAAAGGTAAGTAAAAGTTCAAACCTGTTTGCTTTAATTGTCTCAAGGAAGGACACATTGCTAATGTATGTAGAAGTAAGGCTTACAATAATTTTCCTTATTTTCTAAATGATAAGCCTAGACCCAATAGATTCAATGGTAATTATTATGCATGCAACAAGTTTAGGCATAGAGCATTTGAATGCACATCTGTCATGCACAATATCGGAAGGTATCCTCAAAGGAGTCAAGGAGTTTTTCCTGAATCATCTGAGAACTGGAACCCAAACCAGTTTAATACCTATAATTATCAGTCAGGAAGTAGTGGCTATCAAGTGGCAACTAGATGGAGAGCAACCTATTTGATCTTTCATGGTAATGGTCACATTGCTTCAACATGCAGAAGGAAGAATGGAAACATGAATAATGGACTTTGGAAAGCACCTGGAATGGTTTTCTATCATTGCAACAAATCGGGTCATACAACAAGATTCTATAGAACAAGAAAGAGTATATTGGATGATATACCAGTCACTCCGGAAGGAAAGATTGATGTTGAAATTGTTCAAATAGATATGAAGAAAACTTGGAAGAAGAAGCCAGAAGAAGTGATTCAAGTAGAGCTGGTTTCTGCACCTAGTGTGGAAGTCATTGAACCAACAAACTAAGCATTAGAAAAGCTTAGGGGGAGCAAATGGTGAAATATCTCGAACCCTTGGTTTACATCGGTAAAAGACCTCAACCGGTATGTGATACCTATCAGTTGGCAGAAGACCAAAAATGATAAAAGGCAAATTAGGGTTTACGCCCTAATAGTGGAGCATTTATTGTGGTAAGTGAAGAACTTGTTTAAAAGAATTTTTCAAAGTCATTTTTCACTTATCAGTTCATGAGCAAAGAAGTTTTCAAGCATAGAGTGAAGAAAAGCGATTTGGATTGCAATTCAAAGAATCTATCAAAATCCTAATGAAGAATCAGAAGCAAACATCTGTTGGTGAAGTATAGAACACAAAGTGGTATTTCAGCAACCAAAGGAGTGTGTAACGAAGTTTAAATTGCGAGCCCTAAATTTTGACTTACGAAGGTATTTTTCAAAATTCTTTGTTTATCATGGCTTCCGCATCACATGCTAGTTCTAGTGCACCTGTTCATTCTGTATACTTCATTCAACCAAAGGAAAAATACAATGCCCTATCTCAAATACTCGCTGGTGTTGTAGTGGAGGAAGGCATTTCCGATTACATTGACTGTAAGATTGAAGATCTAGGATCTCTAATGTTCCATTCTCAGTTGAGTTTGTTCTGTGGGAAGGACAAAAAGATTAAACTGGAATTCAGCATTCTGGAAAAGAAGAAACTTCATAATGCTGTCTATTTCCTTGAAGAATTTTCAGATGATCACATCCGAATTATTCTAAGCAGAGTACACGGTGATAAAATTTACTTAGAGTAGACACATGATATTACACTGGAAGCAATTCATGCCATCACCGATTTCTGCAACGTCGATGAAGTGCTAGCCCTAAGGAAGATTAGCAAGACAAAAATGACTAAGCTCTCTGGTTCAATGAGCGATTCATGGGGAATGACTGTCAATTCCATCAAGGATGATTTGGTCAAATATGCATGTATGGTGATAGGATACTGGATGTTCCATGCCAGCAGAATTGACTCTATCTCTGCTGCAGCGGTAAATGCCACCTACAGGATGATCAAGGAAGATGCATCATTTGATCTGTGCACTTGTATGCAAAGACAACTTCTGTTGAACCTCAAGTCGATGAAATAGGACAATGCCCTGAGATTTAAGTTTGGACAACTATTGGTTGGGTTGTTCTTCTACTTCCAAGGCTATTTTCCAGGAGTAGGTGATATTCAATGGTGTGAGGACCAACTGGTGACAAAGAAAATCAAGGAAAGCCTACAAGTGGTAGGAATCGGTTATCTGGAAGTGCTGAACAAATACTTTGATGAGTTCAGATGCAAAATGAACCAAGGGGTGAGAATATCAGGCGATATTGTCAAGAAATATAAAGATGACATATGCTTCACCATCAGAGTTGATGAGTGCATAATGGAGGCAGTTGAGCCTAGACAGGAAGAAGTGGAACCGATGGGATATGAGGTAATGTATAAAATGCTAGATGGGTATGCCTCTACCCTAATTGCCTCGCCCCTTGATCCAAAGGAAAAGAGAACCGACACCTATTTGGAAAGGGTTACACCAGTTGAAGAACCCTTAGTAAAGAAGGGAAAGGCAGTGCCTTCATCATCAGCACCAGTTACCACAACAAGTCCCAAAGTGACCAAGCAGTCACCAGTAAAGAAGAAACTAGAAGTGGCACCCACTAAAGTCTTTGAGAGGAAGCGGAAGACAAAAAGAAATACACCAGACTCAGAGGACACTGTCTCTGAAGAACAACCTAAGAAGACTATGCAAACGAGGAAAAAGACAAAGAATGAACCGACAACATCGGCACCAGTAAATATTGATATTTCCTCTTACAAATCTTTGACACATTGTGAAAGAACAATTAAGAATATTAGAAGAAAAGTGCTTGGTGATTTGAAAGAGTGCTTTGATGATTTTAATGATGATGAAAAAGAAGAAGTTGAATAGGAAGTCATTAATTGTTTATGTATTAATGACCGGTGCCCTTCAGAAATTAAGTCTAAGACACCTGATTCTTTATATAATTCTTTAGATAACAAATGGTAAATTGCCATAGAGAAAGAACATGAAATAAGAGAGGAAGTATTCGCACAATACTTCACTAAAGTGCCTAAAATAGAATTGTATGAAGTGGTGGAGAGATATAAGGGCCTCTTCTTCATGAGAAGAAGAAGACTCCTATTGTTGGAAGGAAAAGTTTTGGAAGTGGTCAAAGATACCCACTCTCTTGCTCAATCAACTTTAAGATTGCATCAAGTGGTTGAAGCCAACCAAAAGGCTGAGCAAGAACTGGAAACCTCTCAACCAGATGAAGTATATGACAGTGAAGGAGAACCGATCACTACTCAGTTGGACCCGAATGATGTTGACGCTTTGAACAGTGAAAATGTTACTCCGGATGCACCAATAGAAATAGAAGGTCAGGAGAAACAAGAGGAAGACAAGAGAAAACAGGCAAAGAAAGAGAAGAAGAAGCAGGAGGAAGAAAATAGAAAACTAGGCAGAAATGGAAAAGAAGCAAAAGGAAGAAGAGAAGAAAAAAGCAAAAGAGGAGAGAAAAGAGGAAGAAAAGAGAAAAGAAGAGGAGAATAAGAAACAAGAAGAAGAGAAGAAGAAGAAGGAAGCGGAACAGGAAAAGGAGAAGAAAAAGGAAGAGGAGAAGAGAAAGGAAGAGGAGAAGAGAAAGGAAGAGGAGAAGAGAAAGGAAGAGGAGAAGAGAAGGGAGCAAGAGAAGAAGAATTAGGAAGAGGAGAAGAAGAAGAAGGATAAAGATGAAGAGAAGTAGAAAGAAGAGGAGAAAAAGAAGGCAGAAGAGGACAAGAAAAGAGCTAAAGAGAAAGAGGGAGCGGCATAGAGCACTCAGATGGAGACCCCAAAGGCAACCGGTAGTCAAGCCAAACCGGATGACATTACCAGTCCCATTGACCTCCAATCTGCTAACAAATCAGAGTTGCTACAAATCAATAAGCTTTCTCAAGAACGCCTGGAAGTAATAAGGAGGAAGAAAGAGCAAGATGTGATCCAAGCTGTGGTGGACACTCTTATTGGTTTGATACCTAGTACTAACCTCCCCAGTGCTGATTCCTCTCTTGGACAATTAAAGCTCCTATGTACAGTTGTGGAAGACCAGGTGCAAAGCCTGGAAGAGGTTGCAAAAGAAAATGTCAAGGAGGAGCATCAAAAGGCTCTGGACACTTCCTTGGTGAAAAAGTTAACAGAGCTCAGGTTTGATCTATAGAAGGCACAAAAGGACATTAGAGATGCAATGGATGAGGGCAAATGATTGCTAAGTAAGATATGTCAACATCATCTATTCTATGATGATGTGCTTGCTCAGAACACCAAATTGCAATCTGATATGCAGTCATTTATAAGCACCTTCAAGACGCCATATGATTCCTTCTCCACATATGGACAAACCACTCACTGGTTTCAACTCTAGCCTACAAGCATAGAGGCAGAGATAAGAAATCGGACACGTAATTTGCAAGAACTTCAACTAGTCCTACTACCAAGACTACAAATTCTTCAAAAATTCTATCTAAATCTGGATGCCCTTACGGTCACTCAAGAGATGAGTACCTTGGATGCCATGGAAGAGCAGGTCTATCAGATGCAAACAGAGAATGAGGTTGCTACCTCATTGCTTGAATCATGGTCTTTATCCATGAAGACATTTATGCAGGACTTTAAATAAGTTTTTGACAAGTTTCACTCTTTACTGTCATAAAATCTTTAAATCAGTTTTTAATGCTAATGGAACAGGGGTTTTTCAGCTGTACTTTGTCATTGTTGGCAAAGGGGGAGTAGTATTCTGAATTTTGATGCATGCTATGTATACTTTCATGTTTATCTCAGTAAGGAAGTAGTATACATTGTATTTTCTGCAAAAGGGATAGTGTATATGCTTAGGGGGAGTAATTTTGATTATGGCATAATTTTGTTGTAAAACACTTAGATGTCAAAATTTTTGCTAAGTGTTGCCATCAATGCCAAAGGGGGAGATTGTTGGAATTTTTATGATTATGTTGTGATTGTCATTGATGGACACACACTTGCTATGAGATCACTTTGTGAATGTATGAATTATGCTCAACCGATAATTGTTCCAAATCGGTATCATGTTGTAGTCTTTAGACTATTGATGTTATGTAGAAAGTGCTTACCAATCTCAAGCAGTATAAAGACCCAAGCAACATAAAGAGATCAAGCGGTTTAAGGATCTCAAGCGGAGTGGAGCAAAGGAGCCAAAAGCGGTAGTTATCTTTTTCCTAGTCTTCAATTTTTGTCAACTGTAAATCTGTTTGAACCGGTATTACTCTGAGTTACCAACCGGTAACCAGAAAAGTTGTATAAACCAGTAATACTATGTGATGAGTTACCAACCGGTATATTTTTGTGATGAGTTACCATCCACCGACAATTTGACGATGATTTTGTGCCGTGTTACCAAATGTGTCTAGATACAATGAACCTAGGAACTTGCAATGTAATCCTATTGGACCAACATAAAATCAGATTCCTTTTAAGGACATCATGTCTAGGGTTTTGTGTGTGTATGTATGAGTGTAGCTGTTAGGTTTTGGTGGTCGTTGAAGCTCTTGTATGTGCGATCTTAACTAAGAAGATCAAGTCTGTATACTGCAATAGAGTGTGGATTTACTGAAGACTAAAGTAATGCTAAAGAGCATTAGCTATGAGCTACAATGGATCTAATCAAGCAGACTGTGCCATTTGCTAGATCATTCACTTGTTGATTACTCACATCTTTGACAAGTCAGAAACCCTTAATCGGGTAGGCCCAGAAAAGCCTTTGTAAATCCTCTGACAAGGTGGTTCACATCTATGGATCTGAAATCCTCTCACAAGGTAGTCTTTAGTCAGACTTATCTCCTAACAGAGATTGAGATTCCTAACAGGATCTATTCTGGTAAAGAACATTGTATGACCTTAACCAGTTTGGTTACTATTCTGCAGATAGTTACTTGTGAGTTTCATCTCACCGTGGTTTTTCCCATTTGGGTTTCCAAGTCAAAATCTCTTGTGTTATGGTGATTGTGCTTCTATGGGTGAATGCCTTATTCCCTATTTGGTTTGCATGTGTGTTAACCAGTTTGTTTGTTAAACTGTTTTACCGGTTTACTGCTAGACTGTTAAAGTGTTTAAGTACAATATTTTTTGGTATACTAATTCACCCCCCCTCTTAGTATTCATCAGATGTAGTTTCACATATCTAGGAATGACTCTAGTTGGTTCTTCTTGGTTTTCCTCTTCTCCTTCTTCTCCATCTTCTTCTATTCCTACCACAACTTCTACTGGTATAGGAACATTGATATCTTTGCTTTTTTCTTTTGTAACTAGTTCCCAGAAAGCTTTTCCCAGTTCACCTTCTAGTTGCTCATTACTGGTTCCCTCAGATTTCTCAGGAGATTCATCAACCTTGACATTGATACTCTCAACAATCTTCTGAGTTCTGTTATTGTAGCACTTGAGGGCTTTGCTCTTAGTGGAATATCCTAGAAATATTCCTTCATCACATTTAGTATCAAATTTTCTCAAATGCTCACCTCTCTTGATATAGCACTTACTCCCAAATACCTTAAATTAACTCACAGTGGGAGTCTTCCCGGTCCAGTACTCATAAGGGGTTTTATCTTTTCCCTTCTTGATAAGTACCTGGTTCATTGTATAGACTACAGTGCTCACCACTTCTCTCCAAAAAGTGTGAGCAACCTTTCCTTGGATTAACATTGTTCTCGCCGCTTCAACTATAGTCTTGTTATTCATTTTTGCTATGCCATTCTGTTGTGGTGTCCTAGGGGTAGATAGTTGCCTCTTGATGCCGATCTCTTCACAGTACTTGTTGAATTCATCAGAAGTGAATTCTCCTCCTTGATCAGTTCTTAGGCACTTTATCCTTTGGCCACTTTCCTTTTCTACTAATGCTTTGAAGGCTTTGAATTTTCCAAATGCTCCAGACTTATCTTTCAAGACTATGACCCACATCATTCTTGAGTAGTCATTAGTAAAAATCATAACATACCTATCTCCCTAAATACTTCTAGTTTTCATAAGACCACACAAATCGGTATGGACAAGAACAAGTAAATTCTTTGCTGAAAAAGACTTACCTTTAAAAGTTGAGGAAGACATCTTCCCAAGTTGACATTCTTTGCACAAGGAATTCTCAGGTTTGTTAAGCAAAGGCAATCCTCTTACCGCCTTGATCTCACCGGCTTTAATAATATTATCAAAGTTCATATGACAGAGTCTCCTATGGTATATCCAACTATCATCAAACTTGGCCATCAGACACTGACTAATCTTGGCATTCAACTGAAATATGTTACCTCTAGTCTTCTTACCAGTGGCAATAAGTTCACCACTCTTTCCAATTATACTACATATTCCACCTTTGAACTTCAAAGTGAGTCCTTTGTCATTCAGCTGAGCAACACTTAAAAGGTTATGCTTCAGACCTTCTACCCAGTAGACATCATCTACACTGCTCTTTCCATTCAGTGAGATGGATCCTTTACCTTTTACCAAGCATGGTGCATCGTTGCCAAATCTGACAACACCTCTATCATATTCTTCTAGAGACAGAAACTTTCTCCGGTCACCAGTCATGTGGTGAGAACAACCACTATCAATAATCCACTCATTGGAGTTGTCAATGCGAGAGACAAGTGCTTTCTTGTCAAAAGCTTCTTCCTTTACAACTACAAATATTATATCTTCATTCTCTTCATCCTCTGATTCTTCATTAGTAACACCTTCATCTACAACAACAAGACAATTTCTCCTATTTCCTCCTTTATACTTTCTAAACCTCTCTGGTTTATCCTTATTATCATTGTTAGGACAATTAACAACTATATGTCCTATCTTGTTGCAGGAGAAACATTTTAAAGGAAGCTTACCTCTATATTTACTAGTTCCTTTCATAAGTCTTTTAGCAAGAAGAGCTTCAAACTCCATCAAAATCTCTTCATCATCCATATCTTTGCATTGTCTGGATTCATAACTGGTACTAGTTTCTTTTCCTTTTCTAGATGGTGTAGCAGATGCTCTAAAGGTTGACTCATTCTTCTGAACACTGCCATCATAGCTATTAAACTCATATGTAGTCAACTTTGCAATGATAGAGTCTAAGGATACCTTGATTTTATCAATAGACCTTAGTTCCTGGATAGCAACAATTCTGATTGTATAGATCAGTAAAAATGATCTCAAGACTTTACTATCAATGGTGGCATCCTCAATCATTCCACCAGTGCTTTTGATATCTCCAACCACAGTCTTAATCCTAATGCCATATTGCTGAATGGTCTCTCCTTCAACCATCCTCATGTCTTCAAATTTTCCTCTAAGGCTCTCTTCCTTAGCTTTCTTTACATGCTCATCACCACCATAAATGGTTTCCAGTGTGTCCCATACATCCTTAGGAGTGTCCTTGTCTTGTACATCAATAAACTCAATATCTGACAGACTGCTGATAAGGGCTTCCATGACTTGCCCATTTTCCTGAATCTCTCTCTTCTGATCATCAGTCAGAGCGCTAGTGGGAATCACATAGGAATTCTTAACATAGCTCCAGTGTTGAGCACCCATACTCTTGATGTAAATCTTCATTTTGTCCTTCCATATCTTGAAGTTATCTCTATTAAACTTAGGACCTTCCCTCTTCATCATTACAACAGGATCTTTTACCTCAAGCAGTTAAGCTTATATCACTGAGGACCTGAAGTTGCTCTGATACCAATTATTGTATAATGATGAACAACAAATACCCTAATTGGTACTGAGAGGGGGGGTGAATAGGTACAGACAAAATCTTTCTCAACAACTTATCAAGTTAAAACAATACTAACCGGTTGTCTTCATCTCTGAACTAAACCATGGGAATATCGGTTAAACATAGTAACACTTCAGACAACCTAAACTGATAAGTCTGAACACCTCAAATACATTCAATACTTGATAACAACTTCAACCATAAACATATGCATGTGGTATACTAGTAATACCATAACCTATTACCTCTGCATGCATAATCACTCAAACACAAAATACTTAATCATCACGTGAAAAATGCACAACTCATGACACAGATTTTTTCACATAGAAACCCAAATGGGAAAAACCACGGTGCGGATGAATACCCGCAAGCTTGTTTTGAACTCTTTTGAAGCTCGCTCTTTTAGGAGCCTAGTCTGGTTAAATACTTTACAATAAGGTTATGTTAGGAACCGATCCTGTTAAAGATCACCTGGTTAAGGGATTTCTATATACCCTGTTAAAGGTTACCTCGCGAAGAACTCACTGATCTTGAGTCACCCGGTTAAAGGATTTACAATAAGCCTGTTAAAGCTACCCAGTAAAGGGATTTTCCAACTGTTGAAATAGTTTGAAGACAACAAGTTAAACTCTAATCTGATAGCAGCACTACATGCCAAGGTAGATCCTTTTCAATTGCTTTCTTCTGCAATCACACTCTGCAGTTTTCCTCTTACTGGTCTGGCAAGTATCTCATCGCTCGGATACACACACAATATTTGACAACAACAAACAATAACAAACATCATATAACTTATAGACAACACTTAGGTCAGTATCATAAACCCTAAACCCTAAGTATTTAGGTTTATAGTACAAGCAGTCCAATCTTGACCCTCCAAAACACTTTGCATAGAGAAATACACTTTTAAACATATCACAAGACAATCTGCATCGTTCATTCTTCACCGCATATGGGAACTAGTAACCTATCACACTCTCTTCTCATACCACTAAGAAGAATGATCATTCCCAAGGTAGACATTTAATGCAATTGATCTTCACATGCAAGATCCTCAAGGAAATCCTTCACATGCATAAAACTGATGTGGCACTTCGATCTCATTCTCATCTCTTAGCTAACTTATCACAGGATGTCTTCAGTTGCATCACACAAGCTGGATTGCCAAACTGGAAACCCTAGAGTTGAGACTACCAACCGGTAGTCACACTTAGTGAAGCCCTGGCATCGGTTCACTTACAAATCTTCATACCGGTTAACCGTCTTCTTCCAATCTGCATACCGGTTCACTTTCACTTATTGACATCAATGACAACATACATTATAGTCATATCATCATGCTGGTTCATCATATGCCAACAATATCAAGCAAAAGGATCGGTAGGAAGTAAGTATGAAGGAAAAACACCTTTTAAATGTTTTGCATGTAATAAGATTGGTCATTTTACACCTAGATGTTCTGAAAGGAATTCAAGATTTGAAGAAAGAGTTAAAAGATCATTTAAGGCTAACCTTGGAGATCAGAACAAGTATAGATTCAAGAAAAACAAAGACAAATCATGCTACATAGTGGATGAGGAAGGAATTACTGATTTGGATGATGAACCGATAGAAGACTCTAGTAGTGGATCTAACAATGGGAAGGAATGGGTATTCCTGGCTATCAAGGAAGATGATCTGGCACTAGAAGAAAATGTACTTGAGGAGAAGGCATTTGCTGCTAAAATTGAGGACAAGGATGAATGGGTAATTGATAGTGTTTATTCACATCATATGACTGGAGATAAAGGGAAGTTTATGTCTTTGCAAGAATTTGATGGTGGACTAGTTAGATTTGGAGATGACAATGTTTATTATGTTGAAGGTTTGAAGCATAATCTTTTGAGTGTAGGAAAATTGGTAGATAAGGGATTTTAATTAGAGTTCAAGGATGGAAGACACAAAATCATTAACAAATGTGGCTTGGAGATTGCAACTGGTACACAGACAAAAGGTAAGATATTTACTTTAAACTCCGGGGAGAAGACATGTTTGATTACACAGATTGATGAAAGTTGGATATGGCATAAAAGGATATGTCATGTGAACTTTGATTGCATTTTGAAGATCAGTTCAACTAAGGTTGTTAGAGATATACCTCAGATTATGAAGCCCTATAATCCAGTATGTAAAGAATGTCAAATGGGTAAACAGGTCAGAAACTCTTTTAGGAGTATACAAGATAAATAAAATGATGTTCTTGATATTATTCATACTGATTTGTGTGGCCTTGCTAGAGTTAAAAGTTTTCATGGTGATAGATATTTCATGCTAATCATTGATGATTATTCTAGAATGATGTGGGTTAATTTTATGAGAGTAAAATCTGAAGCATTTGAAAAGTTTAAAATCTTTAAGGCTAAAGTGGAAACTGAGATAGGATTGAAGATTAAATGTTTGAGATTTGATCATGGTGGATAATTCACATCTGATGAGTTTAATAACTTTTGTGACAAGCATGATATAAGAAGACAATTTTCTACTCCCCAGACACCTCAACAAAATGAAGTTGTAGAAAGGAAGAACAAAACTATCTTGGATGCTGCTAGAACAATGATGATGAAACCAGTATTAGTAATTGAGGCATGTAAAGATGAAATTTGAACCGGTATTAGTAATTGAGGCATGTAAAGATGAAATTTGGTTAAAACCTATGGAAGAAGAATTAGATCAGATTGAGATAAATAACACATGGACTTTGTTTCCCCGGCCTAAAAATAAAAATGTTATTGGAACTAAATGGGTTATTATGAATAAATTGAATGAGGATGGTCAAGTTATAAGGAATAAGGCTAGATTGGTTTGTAAAGGATATTCTCAAAAGGAAGGAATTGATTATAGAGAGACTTTTGCACCGATAGCTAGGATTGAAGTTGTAAGATTATTTATTGCCTATGCTACGTACAAAAACTACAACGTTTATCAGATGGATGTTGAATGTGCATTTTTGAAAGGGGGTCTTGATGAGGAAGTTTATATTGAGCAACCTGATGGTTTTTCACTATCAAATGATACTGATATGGTTTGCAGGTTAAGAAAATCTTTATATGGACTAAAACAAGCACCTAGAGATTGGTATGCAAGGTTGGATAAATATATTTTGAAGCTTGGCTTTACTAAGGGCAGTGCTGACAATAATTTATAATATAAAATCACTAATGATGATATACTTATTTTAGAAGTATTTGTTGATGATATTATTTTTGGAGGTGAAGATAAGTAATGCATAGAATTTTCTAAGAATATGGAGAAAGAATTTGAGATGTCTATAATTGGTGAGATGAAATTTTTCTTAGGTTTGTAGATTACTTAGACTCACAAAGGCATTTTTATCTGTCAAACTAAATATGCTAAGGAATTGTTAAATAAATTTAGTATGGGAGATTCTAAACCGGTAAGTACACCTATGGTTACAAGTGAGAAATTGACAAGAAAAGATGTTTCTACACCGTTAAATCCTATAAGATACAAATCTATGATTGGAGGTATACTTTATTTGACTCAAGCTAGGCCTGACATTATGAATTCTATTTGTATTGTTTCAAGATTTCAAAGTGATCCTAGAGAAAATAATGAGATGGCAGTGAAAAGGATTTTTAGATACTTGCAAGGTACATCAGAATATGGCTTATGGTACCCTAAGGATGATAACTTCACTTTATGTGCATATACAGATGCTGATTGGGCTGGAGATTTGATGACTGAAAAAGTACTTTCAGTGGAGCTTTCTTTCTTGGAAAGAAGTTGGTTTCATGGATCAACAAGAAACAGTCATGTACTTCTTTATCTACTATTGAAGCTGAGTATGTTGCTCCTGCTACTAACTGTACACAAGTTTTATGGATGAAGAAAATGCTGAAAGATATCAAGGTGGATTGTGATGCACTGATAGTTATTCACTGTGATAACTCTGCTACTATTGATATATCAAAGAATCTGGTATTTCATTCTAAGAAAAAGCACATATCTATCAGGTATAACTTTTTGAAGGAGAAGGTGGAAGAAAATGAAGTTAGATTGGTTTATGTGAACACTAAAGAACATATTGTAGATAGTTTCACTAAATTGTTATCCAAGAAATCATTTGAGTACCCGAGAGACAGATTGGGGGTTTCTTTCCCTCTGGTAGAAACTTGATTGATGTAGTTTGGCATCAGTTCGGAATGCATTATCAGAGATACTATTCATTCTAACACTGATGTGGGATGCTACTGCTCAGGGGGAGTAGTCAACTCTGAGATTTAGAGGCTTATGCTTTTGCTTTTATATTTTTGTTCGATTTTTGGCATTGATGTCAAAGGGGGAGAGATAGTGATGTGAAAAAAATAAATATCAAAGGGGGAGAAATATTATTCAAAGGGGGAGAGATATTGATATTCAAAGCTACATGCATGTAATTATTGGTTGTCTTCTATAGGGGGAGACTTGTTTGGCATTTAATGGTACTTAGATGTTTTTCACATCTAGTGTTGCCATCAATGCCAAAGAGGGAGATTGTTGGCCATTTGGTGGAATTGATTATGTGTTGTATTGATGTTTTGTCATTGATGTCAACACTAGTTGTTTGGATTCTTTACTGACACCCTTATGGTCCTGGTAGGATGAGTGGTTTCTGGTTAACTTGGATCCGACATGATCCAATAGGCTTTGGTATAGTGTGGTGATGGAATTGGCTTGCTCATGATACTGATACTCATATTTGGTTAGTTGGTTTTGGTCTGGTGATTGGATGCTATCCTGCTTGCTTAGAAGATTGGTTTCTGGTAGTGACGAGGGTTTCACCGGTAGAGATTTTGATGGAGATCTTCGATGAATTGCATAAGTGATGTTGGTGTAGCTTTTGATGGAGTTTCAGGATGCTGTTGGTGATTATGATTGAGATTTGGCGTCTGGAGATCATTGCTAAAGCGTGTGGACCTATACTTGGTCTCGGTTGATCTAGGTTATGGACTGACATTAATGTAACGCGCGGATAGGACCTATTGATGTATTTCTGAGATGTCTTATGTGTTGATATTACTTGTTTGGTCTAAGGTCGACATAGTTTGTAATTATGTAATTAGTTTATTATCTGGTGGCTGACCTGATTGTTTATGGTTGAGGGTTTGTATAAATAGATGTAAGATATCATTGTATATCATCATGGTTAATGTAAGAGGTCATGGTCAAGGAATGTAAAGTGCAAATAATGTAATATCATTGAGGCAGAGGAGTTGGTCGATCATTGAAGTTTGAATTGGGTTTGTGTAAGAGGATTTAGTCCTCTGGTATTGAGCTTAACCAGAACTTTACTCAGGCATAGGAGATGCTATCTTTTGCAGTTCAACACTTCTTCGAATTGTATTATGGATTTATATGTAGTCAGTGAGGATCCTTTTATGATGAGCAGTGTGCTCTAGGTTGTTGGCCTTCTTGCAAGTGCAGTCCCCTTCATTGTAATTCACATACTTACTACAGAAGTATTATCTGACTGTGGGTAGGCTTCCCACCCTGGTTTTTCCCTTTACTGGGTCTTCCACATACAAATCTTGGTGTCATGTGGATGGTATTTATTTTGTGATTATTGTTTATGATTAATTAGTTTATCTTCTTTTCCAGTATTAATGATTTGGGTTCTGGTATTAAGTTTTAATTGCCGAATGTTCCTATAATTTGTGACAACTGATTCACCCCCCCTCTCAATTTTCTTTCGGTTATCTGAATTGTCTTACAATATACACATTTTACCTAGGCACCCTCATATACCTATAAGAAACCAAAATATTAAATTCATTGGAAGGGGATTCTAACATCACATGCATTCTCATCTCTTCTGATGATGTGATGTCACCCCTTTCCATCTAACATCCACCAAGACATAACCAAACTAATTTGAATAATTAACCATATTAATAGAAACTCTAACATCACAGTGACCACTATGTCTAACAGATATCTTTATCCACATTGATTATTACCACATTACTGCTTTAAAGTGTAGGCTCAATATCAAAATACTTTCCTTATTGTGTGAAGTTAAAGGGGTATTAATGTGGTGCCTATCCTTAACACTATAAAAAATATGTTAACTAATAGCTCATAGGGATTAGAATTTCTTCAGGACTTGGTGCATACATCTAAAACAATATCTCAACCTATACTTGAATTTTCAGAAATCCTCATGATTCCCATTAAAACATTATTGGCGCATAGCTATCACTATCTAGTTCCAATTGTGCATATGGTGACTACTACTTCTATAACCATGATGTTCCACCTCCTATTGCTTTAACTTATATATTTTATTGAAGACATTTTGGCACCTCCGTACCCCTTGGATCTATTGCTCTCACATCATTTTCTCCACAAGAATTCACTACTTTCAGAAACATTATGGATCCTATAATAAATTTGTAGACACCTAAAAATGTCTCATTCATCATGTACTAATTATTCCTCTAATTAATTAAATAATCTTTATTATTTAATTAATTTAATTAATCTATTTCTTCTAAATTCATATTTCCTCATCATCTTATTAATTATTCTATTTTCCTATTCTGTCACCATTTAATCATTTTCTAAATATTAATTAAATATTTATTATTTAATTAATTATGATTAATTCACCAAATTAAATAATCTTTATTATTTAAATAAACTAATTATTCTATTTCTTATTCTTTCATCATTTAATCATTTTAATCATTTTCTAAATATTAAATAAATATTTATTATTTAATTAATTATGATTAATTCCTCAATTAAAATAATCTTTATTATTTAAATAAACTAATTATTGTATTTCTTATTCTTTCATCATTTAATCATTTTAATTATTTTCTAAATATTAATTAAATATTTATTATTTAATTAATTATGATTAATTTCCCAATTTAAATAATCTTTATTATTTAAATAAATAAATTTTCAATTTCTATCTCTAATCATCTAATCATTCAACCCTCTTCTAAATATTAATTAAATATTTATTATTTAATTAATTGTGATTTAATCCTTTAATTTAAATAATCTTTATTATTTAATTAAAGTCCATTTCTACATAATTAAATAGTTTCTTTAAATTATTTAATTAGCTAATTAATTCTTCCATTTCCAAATCCCCAAATTCTAATTTCATTTAATTTCATATTCTTCTAATTTCTTCCAAATTCAATTACACGTGAATGATTTCAAAAACCAAATTGAAAATCAAAGTTAAGTTCTAAATATATTCAAATGCTAAATTGAATTAATAAATTCAATTATTTGAATAATATCTCATGCAAAGATTAAATTAATAATCTAAATCTAAATGCGAGCACATGCTAAATTAATTAATTCAATCAATTAATTAATTAAATCATTTATCTCTTCAACTTCTATTTCCATCTTTCAATTAGCTTTTTCTAAATTAAGCTCTCTGTGTCATCTTCTTTATTTCCACCAATCATTCTTTTTCTTCCCTTAGTCAGCTTTTTCTCAATCAGTTGACTCAATTAATCTATTCAATCTATTGAGTTTCACTCCTACAATCAGCAGTTCAACTATCAACTTGCATTTGAGCTCACCTCAGTTCACACCTCTTGATCAATCTGTTCCACCTTTCAATCAATCTTCTCCAATTTTCTATAAATTGAGCATCCAATCTCCATTTTCAACCATCACGAACTTTGAATCTTTGTGTCACTTTCTAGTTACCAACACAATATCTAAGAGCCATCATACCACAAATAGGAGAAAAGCAATGGAAGCAATATGCAATCTTGGGATAGGGAGCTTTAATTGATTTCATTCTTAATTCCTATTTCTTGATATTGTATCTTTTCATTGTCTAGTTTGTTAGATTTGTTGATTAGATAGGGATTCATGATTTCCCTTGTGCTTCTAATTGATAGCTTTTTTTATTTGAAGATGAATTCTAGCATGCGTTACATTTTGGTGAACCCGACGTGAACTAACAACAATTTAACCTTTTTCTGTGTTCTGTGTGATTTTTGCAGATTGTGCGGATTTTTTTATTTTTTTGCAGGTTGCATGAATTTCAAGAAAATTTTTTCCATCACGTAATCGAGCTTACATTGTCATGCAATCACATAGATAGAATTATGCATTCAACCCTTCGTGGTCACGCATTTGTCCATATAGGGTCACACAATTGCCCTGTCCAGATCACGCAATCGCCCTTTCTGGGTCACGCATCCGCAGGGTTAGTTGCTGTTTTATTTTACTTCTATCTATTATTAATCTTGTATAATTCTATCCTAAATTTGGTTAATCTAGGATCAAAATTTCTTTTCACTTCAGGATTTGATTAACAACGTTTATGGCAAGGAAAGTTCAGTTCAAAATTTCAGGTGCGAGAAGGATGAAACAACAAAGGAGGGAAGCTAAACGATATGAAAAATTTCTCCAAGCAGAAAAATTGATAGAGGATTCAGAAGAACAACTGACCTTAGATAGATATAATAGCCTAGTTCTTTCTTATACAGTTAAATATGATCTAATCAATATTGAATGGATGATGAGGGATTTGGTGAGGGCTTCACATTTGGTTTCGCAGGTTCCTGATCGGGTTTAGTTTTCTTGTATTTTTCTAATATTTTTGTTGTCTACATTCTGTCACGCAATCAAGCAAATAAAGTCACGCATTCACTCTATCAGATTTATGCATTTGCTTTGTCAGATTCATGCATTCGCTTAGTAAGTATCATGCAATCGCTCAGGTAGTATTATGTAATCACCTCTGTCAAGTTCTCAGTTTCTGTTTTCTGTTGGTTTATTTTGGCTACTAATCTTCTGTTTACAGCTTGTGGCGGATTCACAGAGAGGATTACATTAGTAATTTTGCATGCACATCTCACACTTCAATTTTTAGTGCTTAAGATCAAGAACAGTTAAAATTGACATGCATGCACATCTCACACTTCAATTTTTAGTGCTTAAAATCAACAACAATTAAAATTGACATGCATGGATAATCTCACACTTTGTTGTTGGTGCTTAAAATGAACATGGGCTAAAATTGACATGCGTGTATCTCACACTTGGGTTTTGGTGCTTAAAAATCAAACAAATGGTTAAAATTGACATGTATGCCTTCATTCTTGGATTTGGTGTTTAAAATTGACATGCACATGCAGATCTAACACCTAAATTTGGGCTATAAAATGAACGTGAATCAGGCTGCATTAGATTAAATCATTTTCATTTTCTTAAAGGTAAAGAACTTTTTATTGTGTTTGGGGTGGACCTACTGTTGCACTAATTGCCTTTCCACTCGCCTTCGGGGTCTTGGGAGAAAGAAGGAAGGTGACAACGACATCCAAATTTTCTTTTATTCTACGTAGTGAGGGGTATCTTTGACTGGGGATTTCATCACCCCATAGAGGTACTTCAAATTGGGATGCGTTGGGGATATCATCTCTCCCAGCATACTCTCGAGCGGGTTTTTCGAGCCGCTATATAAATATACTAGTTAGGCCGCTAGAGTGTTGAGTGAATTTGACATATGTGGGGGCCTTCCTTGCACCGATAAGCTCAACTAAATCCTTAAGTGGCTTGCTCTAAGAATCCATTATTGGATCGGGATCCCTCGAAACCTAATACTAAGAACCAATTTAGTTGCCAAAAATCCTACATTCAGTGGTTCCGGGAGTGCGGATCGTATCCCATAGATACCCCTCATGTACCTTACATTATGAGATAGAAATCCCTTGGTGATAAGATCTTCGGATCTTTGGGGTAAGAGAGACTGGCATGCCCAAGAAGTGTGTGCTATGGAGTGGAGCCAATGCTGCTAGACTCTATATCTGTCCATCTTGTTTTAGTATTTTGCTACGGGGGCCTCACTGAATGGTGTCCACTATCCAACCTAAGATTCTATTCCATGCTTTTTAATGTATCATTGTGATAGACCAGTATTGAGTCAGTCCTTTGGGCTATTTCAGGCCCTATCCCACGTATCTCCAAATTTTCTGAGATTGTATGAAATTTGAATCAGTCAGTTATACATACCTACCAACCATTGTTCTCAGATTTGGAAAAGTGCAAAACATTGTCCTACACGTGAAGTTACCAAAAACAAAGTCCATTTTGAAACTGATTCTCAAAACGTCCTTACATACTTGTGACTATAGGTAGTCCCATTTACGTCCTCATTATCATCCATAGTCTTTTGCATAGTCTCATTTACGTCCTCATTATCGTCCATAGTCTTTTGCATAGTCCCATTTACGTCCTCATTTATATTAGTTGCATAGTCCACCATTTATCATATACCTCTTCACCTAGAGCTCATATACGTCTAAGTCCATTATCAGTTATAGGTTCATAGCATGTGCCTTCATGGGTCTCCCAGGCGATGGTTTTCTCCCCTTCGAGCAACCTAATCTAGTTCCAAATGGCGGTCAATGAGAAATCATTGATGGTCTAACTGACTTAGCTTGGGATTTAAGAAGAAGTGTACCCCAATATATGGGAGTTATATATGAGATAGATATTGAGTCTAGGATTGCCCGTACCATTGACAGAGAGATTGAGGCCGAACAACTTCATCAACAAATGGAAACACTTGCATTAGAGAAAGCTAGAAAAGCTAAAAAGGTCTCACATCAAAATCCTCAATAGAGCACCTAGTATAGTATTGCATACCTCATATTTATGTCTACTATCTAGTGTTAGGTCATTGTCTTGCATAGAACCATCATCATATAGGCAATTTTAGATGCCAATCACAAGGTCCCAGAAAGCAAAAGGAATAATGGACCCGAACAACACACAGTCTATAAACCCTACTTGGAACATGGACATGTCAATAGGTCAACACTTAGGTACACAGACAATGTCCACCATAAACGAATTACAACAACATCTGACAAAGGAAGAAATTGAGTCTGCACAGTAAGACCCGCATGTCCTCATGATCCTAGATGCACTTATACATAGCGATAGGGACAAGTATCTTTTGCTGTTAATACAAAATGGGGCAAAATTACCTGAGGATTTTGATGTCACAAAGATTTTACCACCAGGAAAAACTTTAGGTCAAGATAATAGTCAAACATCACCCTTGACACAAATACAAGCAACGACCTCTAGTCTTCGTCAAAACATACCTCTCCCAACAAATGTCAATACAAATGCAAACTTTCAACAAGCATGTCATCTTCAGTGGCCAATGCTAGTATACCATCATAGAGCATACCAATAATGTCAAGTGTCTAAGCACCTATTCAAACACAATCAACAAGTGTAGCCCAAACTCCAGTTTCCTATTCTATGGGATCCACATATGGTTATGAAAATGGAAATCTAGGTATTACCAATACAACAGGTACACCTCAACCAAACATGGGTTCACATCTCACCTATTTCACAGTACCTACTGGATCACACAACACACAAGGTTATAATCTTGGTACCTTTCAACAACCTCCTAGTTATGCAACCATGAATCCTTTTGTGGGACATACACACACACAAGGTATACCTTTGAAATCAACAAATATTTTGACACAACAAGTACAGAGTTTGCAACAACAGATGACGACCATGCAAACTGGTAATGATAAAAAGAGGTACACAATGCAGGACTTACGTCCTTATCCATTTGATCACACATTATACATGCCACCTTTCCCACAACATTTTGAAACACTAAAATTTGATAGATATCAAGGGAAGGGTGATCCTAAAGATCATATCAAAGAATTTTTTATGGCATGTATAGAAGTTGCCTCGGAAGATACTTACCTAATGAGACTATTCCCTAAAAGTCTAGAAGGTCCGGCTTTATAGTGGTTTTCACATCTACCACCAACCATCACATCATGGGGAGAATTAGTTGAACAATTTATTGCAAACTTCTTGCACAACATTGACACCCCGGTTACTTTGATGTATTTATGTGCCACAAATCAATATGAGAATGAAACATTTGCATCCTTCATACAACGATAGAGGGCTCTCTATAGGAGATGCAAGATAGTTATCCTAGAAATAGAGCAAGTGGATATGTTTATAGAAAATTTGATTCCTAAGATAAAATATCCCATACAAATGCAGTGTCTTACCACATTCAAAAAAATCATAGAAAAGGCTCTCAAATGTGAGAAGGGATTGGTAGAACAAGGTCTTATTAAGTATGGCAATACCAACAACAATGACAAATCTAAGTTTTGGTCAAAAAACAAAAATGTGACCAATGATGGTATTGTAGACGCCAGAACAATAAATAAAACTCAACCTGTTTTATCACTTGGAATGAGTCAGTCAACAAATCCACATACCGGGAATAACACAACCTCAACCAATGTAAATGCTACATAAAATACAAACACAAGATACCCTAGGGTAAACGCTCCAAGAAGAAATTACACACCTTTAGGAGAACCTATTGAGTCAGCGCTCAAAAAGTTAATACATACAAACATGATCACTCTACCTGAAGTAAGAGTATATGAACCAGGTCCTTTCAAACCCACATGGTGGAATGACAATGATTTATGTGATTATCATAGGACTAAAGGTCACAAAATGACAAGTTTCTACAAGTTGAAAAACTTGGTCCAAGCTATGATAGACCAAGGGGATATCAGAATTGATATGGATAAGACCTCAACAAACATGAATCATACGATTTTTAAAGATCCATTTGTTAAGCATGACAAGGGAAAAGCTACCACATCAGGTACCCAAGACAACACGACTAACTACATGAAAGTCTCATATGACTACACTATTCATGTCATTAGTTTAGGAGATACAACAAATAATGATTCACAAGAAACACCTGATCAGGAGGACCATTATCAAGACACTCATAAAGATGACAACCAAATTTGCATGATATCTGAAGGATCAAAGTACGATGATGATACAAATCTTTGTCTCCAAGACTGGGGGCAGGATCAACCATCTCACTCAGATTGGTTTGAGGATGAACTCATTGAACATATTATGAATGTCAAACATACACATTGGGACTATGAAGAAGGATTTAATATAAATCTAGATAAGACAGCCTATGGTACAAATGATACAATTGCTACAATCACAATTACTCCCAGAGACAGAGACTGTGCAGTGGTTACTCGCAAGGGATACCACAAAATCAACCACCAGCAGTAGGGACTTGCAATGTAGTTGAGAAACTTAAGAAAACTCTAGCATAGATATCCTTATTCGAACTACTGCATATTTCACCCAATCATAGAGCTATACTGGACAAAGTACTTCAAGATTCAGTAGTGGATAGAGATATAGATGAACGTGCCTTCCAGTCTATGGTAGGAAATCTGACACAAGGTACACATATTTCATTAGTGTGTCATATTGCATTTACAGAACAAGATATTCATTGCTTCATAATGACCCACTACATCTGGAAGCTTACATTCACAAGAAAAGAATCAGAAGAGTACTTATAGATGGGGGAGCCGGTCTAAACATTTGTACCTTAAAGTTGGTCAAAGCACTGGGATATTCTGAACTTCACATTGATTCTTCCAAAAGGATAAACATCAAGGCTTATGATGATGAAGAACATCCATCTAAAGGCATTGTAACATTACCTGTACAAATAGGACCAATAATGACAGAGGTCGCTTTTCAAGTCCTGGACAGAGAGCTACGATATAACATATTATTGGGCTACCCATGGATCCACACTATGCAAGCAGTACCATCTACATTTCATCAGTGTGTCAAATTACCATACATTGGTATTGAAATCACCATAAAGGGGGATCCAAATCCGTTTCAACATTGTAACTATCTAAAAGACAGTGTCAATAATCAGGTACCTATCAATCAGGCTGGACCTCTCACTACACAGTTGGAAGCATTAAAGATCACAGAAACACAAATAGATATGCCTATGACACCCTCCTTACAAATAAAGGATATGGGTTGTGGAGGGTACTCTATTGCAAATACTTTAAATGGGAAACAATTGTCTCTTTCTCCTAAGTCCTTTGGGAAACCTCACACTACAGTACAAAAGAAAGACAAAGGAAAATAAATTGTCAGATACTCAGACTCATGCTCTTTCATTAGATGGGGAGACTTAGAGGAAGAATCCTTGAAAAAAGATGTTAACCATTGGATATATAGAGAAGAAGATCATATGACAACACCCAGAATACACACATATTAGTATGGCAATGGATTCAAAATACTCCAAAGACATGGATATGATGGTACGATAGGCCTAGGGTTACAAAAGCAAGGAAGACTGGAACCTGTTGTTCCTAATGATAATCTAGGAAATCAAGGATTGGGATACAAACATGCACAACATATCACACAAGCTAGATAGCGTACTCTTGATATACTAAATCGACCAAGCAAACCATCAGATTACATATCACAAGGGAATTGGTCCACACAGGCTCTTCCATCTTCATCTCAAACAAGTAATTAGGTACCTATATCACCAAGCGCAGAATTAGATGGGGAAGACATGAGATGACTCTTGCAAGAACCCACCATGAAGTTACAAAATGATGCAGTTATTGACACAATAGTACAGGCTAATGTGGCAATAGATGCAGGATTACCCCCACCATCTGAATCCCACCCATTGTTATTGTCACTACTTCTACCATGAGAGGTGACTCAGTCTCAAACTTACGAAACAAATGAAGAAAGATTACAAAGACTTATACCTGGCTTAAGAAGAGTCACTAATGTACAAAGAAGATCAGTCAATCTACAATGGAATCAGGGACAAGAACAAAAAGAAATAAGTGATGATAGCCTATATGATGAAATATATATTGACAGTGAGACAAATTCTCATGACTATGAATTCTTATCACTCCATGATTCTAGCCCACCAGAAAGTGTAATATTAAGGAATCAAATAAGGCTTATACAAGATGAAGATACACAAAGCCAGTCAAACAATCAAGTCTTCATGTTATCCGAGTCTACCAAAGAAGGGAGTAATGATTTACCCCTACTACATTCACACTTGATTGATTGGGAGCAAGAAGGAAAACCAATGCTAGATTGGTTTGAAAATGACGAAGTGATTTCAGAATTTCTAGGAGTCAGAAAGGGATTTTTGCAAGGTGATCATAAAGAAGGGTTTGCTATAGACCTAAATAGAACGACATGCTTTGGAGAAGAAAGTACTTCTCAAACAGAAGATAAGGATCAAACTACCCCTAATGACTTGGGGAATCTTCCTATGGAAAGAGAAAGTTCAGCATTACTTACAAAGGAAACAAAAGAAGTAAATATAGTAGAAGGGGAAGTTGTACATAACATCCATTTGGAAAAATCACTGAGCAAAGAAGAAAAAGACAAATTCATTCATTTTTGCAAGAAACGACCTATCAAATTTGCTTGGTCCTATTTAGACATGCTGGGATTAGATTCTGAATTAGTGTTGCATCACTTACCATTGATACTAGGAGTTAAACATTACAACCCCAAATTAAGAAAGATGCATCCAAGTATTGCATTACTGGTTAAAATAGAATTACAAAAGTTGTTGGATGTAGGTTTTATCAGACCTATTGACTACGTGGAATGGATATCTAACCCGGTACCTATGACTAAGCCCATGGGAGGCATCAGAATCTATACGGATTTTTGAGATCTAAATAAAGCTTTCCTTAAGGATGACTTCCTGCTACCCAAGATCAACATGATAGTTGACCTCACAGCTGGAAATGAGATGCTATCCTTAATCGATGGTTTTTTAGGATACATCCAGATTAAAATTGCATTAGAAGATCAACATAAAATGACCTTTACATGCCCATGGGGAACGTACTGCTGGAATGTGATGCCATTTGGTCTTAAAAATGCTGGGGCAACATACCAAAGAGCCATGACAACATTATTTCATGACATGATCCATAACATAATGGAAGATTATGTGGATGACATATTGGCTAAATCACAAACCACAGAAAGTCACCTTGCAGTTCTTACACAGATATTTGATCGGTTGGAACAGTATAATGTTAGATTAAATCCAAAGAAATGTGTGTTTGGCGTAATAGTAGGTAAACTATTAGGGTTTATAGTATCAAACAGAGGAATTGAAATAGACCTTGCCAAGGTCAAGGCAATCATTGATATGCAAGCTCCATCAACACTTAAACAACCCAGAGGGTTACAAGGAAAATTGTAATCCGTAAGGAGATTCATAGCACAGTTAGCAGATAAGTGTCACCCATTCCAGCATTTACTCAGGAAAGGAGTTACTTTTAAATGGACAGAACAATGCCAAGAAGCTTTCCAAGCTCTAAAAGATTATCTTTTGAACACATCAGTGTTAATATCTCCTACTCTAGGACAACCTCTATTGTTATACATATCAACAATGAACTCAGCTCTCGGAGCTCTATTGGCACAACATGACAAAAATGGAAAAGAAAGAGCCATTTATTATATAAGTAGGACTCTAATCGGCTATGAGCTTAATTACACCCCCATAGAGAGAGCATGCTTAACAGTAATCTTTGCATCCCAAAAGCTCAGACACTACATGTTGAGTCATAAGGTACAACTCATTGCATGGTTTGACCCACTCAAATACCTATTGAGCAGAGCAACATTGACTGTGCGATTGACTAAGTGGGTTATGATCTTGAGCGAGTTTGATATAGAATACATAGACATAAAAGCTATCAAAGGACAAATCATAGCAGATCAATTAGTAGAGGCTCCTATACAAGACATTCACCCATTGCTGATAGACTTTCCAGATGAATCTGTTTTTACACTAACTGCCTCAATAATGTGGAGGTTATACTTTGATGGGTCATATACAAATCATGGATATGGAGTAGGTATTCTCTTCATTACTCCTCAAGGGGATGTTATACCCAAGTCATTTAGGATCAATTTCCCATGCACCAACAATATGGCAGAATATGAAGCTCTCCTCATAGGGCTTCATACAGTGGTGCAATGGAAAATACAAGAGTTACAGGTCTATGGTGATTCACAGTTAATTGTAAACTAGGTCAATGATGATTACAATATGAAGGATGACAAATTCATGCCTTATAAAAAGTTGGTCGAAGATTACAAGGAGCACTTTAGAAAAATTACCTTTGAACAAATCTCCAGAATACAAAACAAGGCAGCAAAGGCAAAGGCAGTGGCAACCATAGGATCTCTTCTGAATATGCCTACTAATGAAACTCAGTTTGAGTTTATCATAGAATAGTTAATGCTACCTGCATATGAGACTCCCTTATCATACTATGTATGTGCAATTGTGGGTCCAGAATCACCTTGTTACAATGAAATATATACATATTTGCATACCCAATACATATCACCAGATCTGTCCAAAAATCAAAAGAAGACCTTTATTCGTCAGGTATCTAGATACACCATTATAGCTGATACTCTGTATAGAAAGGGTTTCGATGGAACTCTTCTTTGATGTCTGGATGAGAATGAAGCACACCTTTCTTTAAAAGAAGTCCATGATGGAATCTGTGGGGCTCACCAAAGCGGTCTGTCATTATCAAAGAAACTGCTAAGAACAGGGTATTACTGGCCAACCATGGAAAAAGATGCTTACAAGTATGTACAAAAGTGTGAACAATGCCAAATGCATGGAGACCTTATTCATGCACCAGCACATGATCTTCAACCCATCACATCACCATGGCCATTTTCACAATGGGGATTAGATCTAGTAGGTAAAATCAACCCTACTTCATCCAACAGGCATAAGTTTATCTTGACAGCCACTGAATACTTTACAAAATGGGTTGAGGTGATTCCTTTAACATACACCAGTGGAAAGCAGATAGCAAAATTCATGCTCAACTACATTATATCTAGATACGAAATTCCAATGTGCTTTATTACAGATAACGGGCGTCCATGTAAAAAATAGGAAGTGAAAGAGTTGTGTGACAAATTCCACATACAATAGAGAATTGCCACGTCATATTATCCACAAAGTAATGGGCAAGCAAAGGCTACAAATAAAACAATATTGAAAATTCTTAAGAAAGTAGTCACTGACATAGGACGGGACTGGCATCTCCAGTTGAATCCCACTCTTTGGGCCTAGAAAACAGGAGTACGCACACCTACAGAAGCAACACCATATTCTTTGGTCTATGGTACAAAAGCAATACTCCCCATTGAAATAGAAATACCATCTCTAAGAGTATCCTTACAGAACATTATATCAGAAGAAGACTACAGGGTAGCAAGGTTGCAAGAACTAGAGACCCTTGATGAAAAATGACAAACAACATTCAATCATTTACAAAGATATCAAAATAGACTGAAATGAAGTTATAATAAATGGGTCTGCCCATGAACCTTTCAAGTGGGAGACCTAGTACTTAAAGAGAATCAAAGGAACTTAGTAGAATGAGAAAGGCCAGGGAAATTCAAACCTAATTGGATAGGTCCTTTCATTATAACAAGGGTCATAGGCAATGGAGCCTATAATTTGGCTACCATGAAGGAAGATCCAATCTTTGACCCTATGAACAACATGCACCTTAAGCGATATTATACCTAAGGGCTGTGTAGTTTAGATTTTGCCTTCCGCATTGCATATCATATCATTTAAAACATTGCATAACTTGTAGTTTCTTTTTTAGACACATTGCATTTTTAAAAGTTCTACATTCTTATATAGAAGCATCAAATAAAACAAAGCAACTGTTCGAGTTTATCATTCGTTGGCATCTAAAGAAAACAAGGGTCATCACCTTTCTTAGATATTCGAACATGAAGTCTTTGAGGTTCTAAAGTCATTCATTCTCAACATTACCCTGTGACGATGCTTTACTTATGGTTGGGTAGTGGTTTCACTATTTGAGACTTGTTAACCTACAATCTATCAATTGCTATACCTCAAACACAATAAATTTCTAATTCATTCTAGACACCTAGTTGATCATATGACTAGTGAAAAATCTAAAATTCTACTTCAGCACCGCTGTAATTGTCACATCCAAGTAGGTTTCATTACTTACCAGTCAAAGCAAGAAAATAAAAGTAAAAAGAGCTATGCCAAATATCCATCTAAAGGCAAAAAGAGCAATGATATATAACTGAAATATCATGCGATAAAAAGCTTGACTATGGGAACATGCAAGTAACTCCATCAGGGCTATGAACGCCTACCAACAATGGAGCAATATTTGAGAAATTATAGGCTATAACCTCGTTGGAGCTCTCAAGGATTGCTGGCAATGAGGCTCTATTTGGGATGCTTTTGAAGTTAGAATAATCCATGTAGCTAGTCATATAGGATGCTAAGGATCTTTAGTGAATACAAGAGAGAGAATTAACTCATCTGCACACACATGGGCAAAAGAAGATCAAAGTTTCAAGAACCAATGGGAAAGTTTTCCGCGTCTCCATTTGTAAATCCTAGTCACTAAGTGTGTTGAGATGAATGTTCTGAAGGGCCTTAGAGATCGATTGACCGCTTATCTATGAAATGTTTTGCACCTCCATTTCAATTGGTGTATTCAAATGCAAAAACAAACACAGTCAACCTTGTTCGAATAGGAAATGCATCTTCATCTTGCACGTTGCATTCACATAGGTCATGTCAAAAATTCATTTGTCTCCATATGCATTCTACAGATCATCATGTCATGTAGGTCTGCACATTGGGGGCATAACTAAAAAATTCCTAAAAATTAGATAAAGTCCTGAAAAAATCCAAAAAATCAGATAAAGTCTTGAAAAAATCCTAAAAATCATATTAAGTACTGAAAAAATTCAAAAATAAAAAACCACAAAATCCAAAAACATTGAAAAATACTCAAAATCCAAAAACAATGAAAAACTCAAAATTCAAAAACATTCAAATACGATCCTGAAAAAATCAACCAAAAACATCTACAAAATAATCCTTCAAAAAAATAAAAAACATTCAAAAATGGTCCTGAAAATCAGCCAAAAACATTCAAATATTGATCTACATAATCCAAAAACATTGAAAAAGCTCTTGGAAAAGAACTAAAAATCAAAAATCAATCAATCAAAAAGCTTGCAATAACATGCCTTCTGAGAAACAAATACCCTAGCAGATATCCAACAAACACTTCGCACAAAGTTAACAAAGGATACGACTATCGAGTCAAACATCTACAATCAACTGATCAAACTATCTTATCAATCGTATCATATCCATATCAAAGTGATCATTATCATGTCTTAAACAGAAGAGGATACACTCGAAATCAGACAGGTCAGTCTTAAACGGGGTCCGCAACTTTTTGAGATCAGACATTATCAACCATCACATCAAACAACTAAGAACGAAGGCACAAGGTTAGTATAGCTGCTGAATTTGGTCTGGGTCAGTCTTTATCTTTTTATCATTTGGTGACAGATATTGTTCCCTTGCTACTCAAGGATGTCCACAAGTGACTAGAGGAGCTATGATGGGCATTATCTTTTTCTTTGTTTGCTGTTTGTGGTGTGAACAGATGAAATTCTAGGGAAATTGCTCTGGTGGGTGTCTATGATAAGAGCCTTCACATCAAGGTGAAATTGCCACACATACCTCGACCCCTAATGCAATTCACAGAATTGAGGGTTCACTCCTTGTCTGCTACGTGTTTGTTTCTTCAATGAGATATCTTTACATCTTGGTTCCTTATACCTTGATGTGCTAAGCTTCATTGTTCAATAATAAGGCTCAGTGATGGATATATATTGACGCAATAAAATATGTGACACAGGTTCATGATTCATTCAATTTCATTCTCATCTCATTTGTTTCTTGATAGTCTGTTGATTTCCCATCTTCTTTCTAAATCATTTTCTTATCATCTCATATCAATCATCTTCAATTGCTTCTAATTCTCATCTAACATTATTCTATTTCATTATAAGACTCATTCTCTCGTATTCTATCTCAATATCATCTTCACAACACCTATCTCTATCTCTAATCAACTAACCATTCTTCTATCTTTAAATTTTTTTATTTTTTTTGAGAGATCATTCATGTCTTTAATGCACAAACAATCTCTCGAGGGGGCATTAAACCCTAAGTGTCATCGAGGCATACTGGGGCAATTTTTTGTTTTCTTTGAAACAATGTCATTTCGACATTGTCTCAAAGAGGGGAAAATGTAGACACCTAAAAATGTCTCATTGATCATGTACTAATTATTCCTCTAATTAATTAAATAATCTTTATTATTTAATTAATTTAATTAATCTATTTCTTCTAAATTCATATTTCCTCATCATCTTATTAATTATTCTATTTTCCTATTCTGTCATCATTTAATCATTTTCTAAATATTAATTAAATATTTATTATTTAATTAATTATGATTAATTCACCAATTTAAATAATCTTTATTATTTAAATAAACTAATTATTCTATTTCTTATTCTTTCATCATTTTCATTTTCTATCTCTAATCATCTAATCATTCAACCCTCTTCTAAATATTAATTAAATATTAATTATTTAATTAATTGTGATTTAATCCTTTAATTTAAATAATTTTTATTATTTAATTAAAGTCCATTTATACATAATTAAATAGTTTCTTTAAATTATTTAATTAGCTAATTAATTCTTCCATTTCCAAATCCCCAAATTCTAATTTCATTTAATTTCACATTCTTCTAATTTCTTCCAAATTTAATTACATGTGCATGATTTCAAAAACCAAATTGAAAATCAAAGTTAAGTTCTAAATATATTCAAATGCTAAATTGAATTAATAAATTCAATTATTTGAATAATATCTCATGCAAAGATTAAATTAATAATCTAAATCTAAATGCAAGCACATGCTAAATTAATTAATTCAATCAATTAGTTAATTAAATCATTTATCTCTTCAACTTCTATTTCCATCTTTCAGTTAGCTTTTTCTAAATTAAGCTCTCTATGTCATCTTCTTTATTTCCACCAATCATTCTTTTTCTTCCGTCAGTCAACTTTTTCTCAATTAGTTGATTCAATTAATCTATTCAATCTATTGAGTTTCACTCCTACAATCAGCAGTTCAACTATCAACTTGCATTTGAGCTCACCTCAGTTCACACCTCTTGATCAATCTGTTCCACCTTTCAATCAATCTTCTCCAATTTTTTATAAATTGAGCATCCAATCTCCATTTTCAACAATCACGAACTTTGAATCTTTGTGTCACTTGCAGGTTACTAGCACAATATCTGAAAGCCATCATACCATGAAGAGGAGAAGAGCAATGGAAGCAATATGCAATCTTGGGATAGGGAGCTTTAATTGATTTCATTCTTAATTCCTATTTCTTGATATTGTATCTTTTCATTGTCTAGTTTGTTAGATTTGTTGATTAGATAGGGATTCATGATTTCCCTTGTGCTTCTAATTGATAGCTTTGTTTATTTGAAGATGAATTCTAGCATGCGTTACAAAATCAACTCATTCTAAACATTGGCCAATTACAACACCAACACAATTCTATTGATACTACTTCCACTCAACCACTTGTTCCCTCGTATTATTATTGAAGCCCTTTATCACTACAAATTATTACCATTCCCTTACCCACATGGTTTGTGGTACTAAGAATTAAAAAGTATAATGGTAAAAGGTACCCTCAAACATACTATAACATACTATAGTTCATTATCTAAATTCTCTATAAAATTTACTCATTTTTTCAAATACTAAGTATATTGACATATTTGTTCTATTGTATTCAATGATATTTTTAAACATCAGTGAGGTATAAAAAAATAGGAATAAAAATAAAAATATTTCATTTTAAATAAAATTATGACTTATGTATATTCCCATATAAATCAATTTGATATTTTAACTACTTGTACATGAGAGATATGAATAAAATAGTGTACCAATTCAAACATATAATTTTACAACTTTTTCAATAATAACATGTTAATACAATGTGTGTTTGTATGATCAATACTTTGGTATTCTCCAACTACAAGAGGAATAACATCATCATGGTTATTTTCCTCCAACCATAAACTGGAAGTCCCCCACACACCTTCCATCTAGAAGTGACCCTACCCTTCATGAAGGTATTAGATAAAGAAGTTTGCAAACATATCATGCCATTTGAGAACTAGTGTTGTGTACTAATTCTATGCATACAATTTTCCATACGACTCTAGACATCCTCTAGCTAAGCATGACAACATTGACCAACATGCAATCTATTAATTGCTATGAACTAATAACGCAAGCAATACATTGCATTAACTTGGCCAAACTTTAATAATACAAGATTACTTTCTAATAAAGATATGCACATCATTTTTCATACATATCTATCTCGATACATTATGAATAGAAGACAACATTTCACTCACATAGATACTTATTAGTAATATCACACCAATATAACTTAGAAAATACCACAAGTAAAATTAAGTTTTACTAAATAAAAGATAACTAATTCTTAACAAGATTTGATTAAACCACATTTATCATGAGATGCAAGATCCCTAAACTTTATTTACCAATAAATACTTATATTAAGTAATTATATTGTACTTCTCAATTCAAGTTTTATAAATAAGTAAAAATATACATTAATACATACATATATTTATAATATATCTATATATGTATATATCAATATACATATATATGTATTTTGTTTACATTTTTACAATTGTAATATTAACTTTCTTAAGATAGAGATCACTACACTATTGATGAGGAATGAATATTGAGAACAATTAGTTATTTTTATCATTCTATGTTTGGATGAAAATTTACCTTCTTTATACAAACATTTCTTTTTGAAATAAAAAAGAAACATTGATCTATATAAGACCCTTTTACTAAACACATTTTCCTTCATAAACAATTTTGTTTATGGTTTAGGTATCAATCAACAAAATAATTATGTTTATCACTAACTTACTTCTTGTGCTAAAATGATATCTAAATGATATGGTTTAGGCATCAATCAACAAAATAACTATGACAATATGATACACTTGATCATAAAGAATTTTTGAGTAATGGTTCATAATGATAATTTAAAAGCTTTTTTTTATTCATTATAGTGTCAACCCGAAATTTAAACAAATATAAAGCAAAACCTATTTTATGATAAGTAACCAAGCCTTTATACATAATTCCACTCAATAGTATTTACTATTTGTAGGGTCTAATTTACTTCAACACAAATGTAGGATTTACTCACAGAAATAGAAACTATTGTTTGGGTAAGATAACGTGAGCCAATATACATTTATTTAATAGCAATTTTAATTTTTACATGGCATGTTAAATCAACCTAGCTCCCATTTATATATGATACTATCAAGATGTTTATATGACAATCTTGATACTAGACACAACAATATGTTACTAACTAAACCTAATTATATATATATAGATCTTTTTTATTTGTATCCATATTAATGATATAGTTATCCATGTATTGCTATACAATCAAAAACTAGTTTTTGAGAAAATAAATATTTAAGTTACAGTTGTATATACCTAAAAATGGTCCGAAGATAATTAATTAAATAAGAAATTATTTAAATAATCCTCCTTTCCAATTTAATTGAATTCATTATCAATTTGATTAAATTCCCCATTCATCTACTTATTAATAAATCTAAGGATTTATTTAATAAGTTCATTTCAATAGTCCCGTTTGATTAATTAATCTAAATTAATTAATCCTTCCCCCATTTAATTCATTTCTTCTAATCCCCCAATTAATTAAAACAAATCAATTTATGAGTTGTTGACAGTTAATTAGCCTTTTCCTATTATTTGAATTTTTAAATTCAAATTCCCCACATGCCTCGTAACTTCTAACCACCCCCTAACTTAATTCATCCCACCTAATCATGGGTTTAACTAACCCTCCTCTTGCACATCCTAACCTCCTTATCCTAACCTCCTGTGGGTTGGATATTCTCCCCTTGAGACAATTGGCACTTTTGCAACATGTCTCTTCCCTTGGACACTTGCCCTCTTGTGAGCAATGTTCCTTGACACTTGTCACCACAGAGATGACAAGTGTCCCTCCCTCCAACCTCTTCTCCAACCTCCTCCAATTTGACCCTTGATATCTTCAGATTCAATCTTGACTGTTGATTCCTACCACCTCACCCTTGGCCTTGGAAATCCTATAAATATCCCCCATCTTTGAGCACAAAGTATCCCATCTCAAGAATTGTTATTATAGGCATATCATTTCTAGCATTCTAGTTGAGCATTGTTATCATTTATTGCATCTTAGATCTAGCTTAATTAGATCATCTTCTATTATAATTTCTTAATCATATAGCATAATCAATCTCACATCTAGCTTAATTGCATCTATCATTTAGCATAATAATGAATATCATTAGCATAATTATCTTCTTGGATCAATCTAGCTCAATCATGCATTCATCTAGCTTGCACATCATATCATTTTAAATCCTCCATCTTGGTGTAGTCAAGTCACTGGGATTGCTCATCTAGATCTGAGAGCAAATCCACACTCGCATCTCTTAGGAGGCGATAGGTCACTTCAACATGGTTTATCTTTTATTTGATTTTAATTTTCTAACCATGCTTGTAATGATCTATTGAGTGTTTGTGTTGTAGTTGCACGTACTCTACTTCACACTCAGCACAACAATTATCTAATGCTATCACAAATACTTGTTTTAAAGTATAAATCTAGCTATATAAATAAGTATATATTATTGTATACTTAGAGATATATGTGTATACATTGTATACACATATATATTTATACATATACAATGTTATTATAAATTATTTCGACCATATAATCAAATAAGATTCAAAAGGATTTCTAATCGAAATAAAATTGACAAAAAATCCTTTCAAGACATATCTCTAAAGAAAATGTTATTATTTTTTCTTATTATTAGTTATACCAAATTTTAAATATAACAAATATTATATTAAGAAAAAATCTCATGAATTTCACTATAGAAAAACAAAAGATAAAAATATCACATTGACCATTCCTATTCTCTTAACTTTGTTTCTTTCTTCCTTTTCTTTCACTCTCTACAAAACCTAGCCAACCGAAAGAATAGTTTGTGCTTCTTTTCCTTCAAAATTTCTTTTTTTTAATGCCTTTCCAAGCTCTCTCCTCAACTTTCTCTTCCTATGTCACATTTGCACATACAAAACTAGCCACTTTTTCCACTCCTTCAAAGTTATATGCACTCTAGTTCAATTTTTTTCCCTTATTAATGCCACTCATGTATTAAGTGGAGTGGTAGCTAGAAGTTCATAAAATTATAAGTATTTTACATTGGAACTCCCACGTATCTATGCATGTGGAGCTCTATATATATATATATATATTAAAATACTCTCGAGTAGTTAAAGAAAATTATTTATCTTAATATAAAAATAAATTTTCACCTAGAGAACAAATATCTATCTCACTGCTAGGTTAGTAACCATATAATAAGGTGAAAACAAGTTTGACATCAAGTTAATAATATTAGAGTAACATCATACTAATTATTTAAAAAAAAAAAAATCAAATAAAAGATGAATTTTGACACTTAGAACATTAATGTCAACTTAACCATCTTTGTATATTCCATTATAGACAAATGAATCTTATGAAAAAATGTCATCTCTAAAAACATATGAAATCTTGTTGTGTGTGTGATAGAGTAAGTTTTCTTGAAATACATAATATATTTTATAAACCATATTGAGTTGTATTCTTCTTTTTGATGATGTTGCCCATCCTCAACTAGGAGAGAGAACCAAAATGCCATGCATCCACCTCATTTTCCCATAAGGTAGTTAGTCCATTACAATAATAATCATATTTGCATATAATTTTATCATAATTCAAATTAATATATAATTCATCAAAATTAATGACAAGATAAGATCATATCAGTTTGTTAAACATTATTTAAAAACTAATATTACTATTCCACATACAACTGCATATATATCAAAACAATCATATCATAAAAATCATATCTTATTTTAAGATTTCCTAAGAAAATTATAATTTTAATTACATCATCTAATTATAAAAAATAAGCAATGAAAATATAATATAATTTGAGTATTCACAAGTGGGATGTGACATCTCCTTCCCCTTAGAAAAAGGTCATTGTCCTTGATACTTAATTTAAACAATTGTCATAACATAGTTATAAATAAAATAATTTAGTTTATTTCTATTTAATTAAAAATATAAAAAGGCTTAGTGGAACTCTTTATAATTTCATCAAGTGGTAATATCCTTCAAATATTGGTTCTATTGGACATTGCATAGAGTGAGTTCTTTATTATGAAAGTGCAACTTGTGAATCTTGAGCACTCTAAGAGGCTTGATCATAACCAACCTTGGGTCCATAACCTAAATAGCATTATATTAAAGCACATGATAAAAATCAAACACAAGTTTCTTTAAATATGATACATAAAAAATGTTATGCAAGTGAGATAGAGAAAGTGATAAAACATGTTTGTAAGCAACTAAGTTGATTACTCCTAGGACCTCAAATGGGCCCATATATCTAATTGAAAGTTTGGTAAACTTTCCAAAATTTATTGAGATTTTATGAGGTTGAAAATTAAAAGAATTTTATTCCTAACATTAAATTTTCATAGAGTTTACTTCACATCCACATAGCTTTTCTATCAATCATTTACCTCAACTAACCTCTTTTGGATTAGTTTAGCTTTCTTCTCCATTTTTATTAACAATTCTCACCCAAGGATAATCATTTATTCTAGTTTATTCCAACTTATAGGAGTTCAACAGTTCTTACCATATAATACTTCAAATGGAGCCATTTTTAGAGAACAATAATATAATATAAAAAATCACACCTTATACAATTAAATGCGACAAGTGACACTTTCTCTACATCATTGGAGGTCGGGGTACCATCATCTTTATCCCTTTTTCCCATTGAGACTGCCTTGTTAGCTTCAAACTGGAGTTTCACCAACTCTATTGATCTGTTACCTTTAGGATTATAGTGTGACACAAAGACGTTCGTGTTTCATGCTAGTGTCTTGTGAATCTAACAGTTCACAAGTGGCCATTTGAGCATTACGCATGCGTTCGGAAGGAATCATAATTCCTCTGCATGCATCCATTGACGTTGGTTTTGTTAGACAACTCAGATAACCAGAGGACATTTGAGAGGGGGGGGGGGCGTGAATCAGTTGTCAACATATTACATAATTTTAAACATTCAAATCCTTATTACCGAAACACATAAACCCAATACTCGAATGCATAAACCAAATACCAGAATAACTAATGTAGAAATTAAACATAAATATAAATCACAAAAAAATTACCATCAATCTAGAACACATGACACCAAGATTTGTATGTGGAAAACCTGGTAAAGGGAAAAACCATGGTGGGAAGCCTACCCATAGTCAGACAATACATCTGCAATAAGTATGTGATTACAATATGAGGAGCCTGCACATGCAGGAAGGCCAAAAACCTAGAGTGCACTGCTCATCACAAAAAGGAGCCTCACTAACTACAAAATAAATCTAGACTATAATCTGGAAAGAAGAGTGAACTGCAAAGATATCATCTTTTATGCCTGAGTACAGTTTCGGTTAAGCTCAATACTGGAGGCCTTAAGCCTCTCTTACCAACCCAATTCGATCACCTATGATCGACCAAAATCTCTGCATATTATTACAACATTATTTGCACATAGATAATCCTATAACCATAATCCCATATGCCCATGATCTAGAAAGAGATGTTACATCATATTTATACCAACCTGGGACCTAAACAATTAGGTCCGCCACCTAAGAGATAATACAACAAATTCATAACATAAACCTATAATCCAATGATCAACCAAGTTGGCCTGAGACCAAAACAACATAATTCAATCATTAAATCCCGTCGATAATGCATCAGGAACATCCTCCAACATGTTACATAAACCGGTCCATAACCTAGATAGCACCGGACCCAAAATAGGTCACCATAAATCAAATCCAACACCACCGATGAACTAGAACACAAACATGATAACCATCAGCATCTAGAGAACTATCTAGAAGATGCACCAACACCACTTATTGAAAGACTTATAAAGCATTGAGAGGGGGAGGGGTGAATCAGTGACACCAAAAACAATACTACTTTAAACACTGACCATGAGATATACTTAATAAGTCTACCAAACACTATGCATGCAATCCAAAAATGATATTAAAGAATTCACAATAAGTAAAACATCCACCATAACACAAGTGTTTATACATGGAAAAACCAAATGGGAAAAACCATGATGAGATGGGACTCAAAAGTTAACTATCTGCACTAATAGGTAACTGATCGGTTAAGGTCTACAAAAGTGCTCTACTAGGAGTGAATCCTGTTAAAGATCCCAAATATCTGTTAAGAGCTATACCCTATTAAAGGTAGTACCCTATAAGGAGTAACCTTAGTAGAGGATTTCTAAATCCAAACTAATGGATCACCTTGTTAAAGTATTTGTACAATGAAGCTTGTTAGAACTTACTTGGCTAGGGGATTTGACTGTTGTAGTGATTAGAAAAAAACAGGTGGTGTGATCTAGAAGTAGCACAACTTGCTTGAATAGATCCTCTTCCGCCCACTCAAAACAACATCACCAGCATATTCTGCAATGCCTTCAACAACTTAACACTACTATCTTTGCATCAAATCATCTCATAAGAAATAGTTCATCATAATGTCATTATATAAACATTTAGATTTCATGTTGGCTTAGAAATTATATCACAATTTCCTAGGTATAGTGTATCTAGACAATCTAACATAACTCATCACAAATTACCGCCAAAATTTATCGGTTAGGGTAGCTCATCACAACCGGTGATAACTCATCACACAATCAATGAATACCGGTTGGAACACCGATATCGGTTAGAGTTAACCACTTAAACATGTAAACTGATTGTCCTCCATTTGCTTCTTTGATGGTCTCCACTAAATCTTTCAGTAGATGTTATGCCATTCTTGCATATATCGGTTGTCTACATGTACCAGTTTGACACTCTCTAAACCATCATAAACAAAACTTCCAATACCGGTTGCAATACAAGTAACTTTAGAAGCAATACTGGTAGACAATGTGAACATATGTGTGTGTGTACATTTTCCATCAATGACAACATATGAAGTCATCTGAATGGTTGTCATAATTTGTGCAGAAAATTCTTCCATTGCATCAATTGTACTATCTCTAGAGTCAACAAAACTACTTCTGCATCCTTGTATACTCGTTGTAAGATGTCCACTTTTAGTCTCAATAAGTTCTTTAACTCCTTTAGTGATCGAAGTCTCTTTGCCTGTTCAAAATCATAGACATCTAACCGATTTTGTAAATCATCCACAGATTTGCCAAAAGATAAGACTGAATCTTGAAAAGGTATGTAGGCATTACATATATTTTCTAGTTCTAGTTCTGTCTCTTTTCGCTTCTTAACTATATCAACATAGAAAAATGAAACATTAGATGTATAGGCTAGAATTATGCCTCCCGTCTCAATAGCTTTTCTCAAAAGATCTTTGTTCAGGGATAATCAATCTTCCCTGTATCAATATCTTTCATTATTTGTTCTCCTCATTTCTTCTTGTAGTTTTTCTCAGCCATAGTCTGAGTTTCTTCCTCAAGGGACTTGAGTTGGTCAGAAGCATTAGCAACCAACTAGCCTAGCTTACAAATAGGAGTTGACAATTTCCCTATAGCACTCTCTAGTAGAAGACTTGACAAAATCTGCACAGTAGTTTGGATGGTTTCTGCTTCCTTCCTCTATTCCTTAAGCCTCTTCTTCCATGCTCTGGATTGCATCATAGTTGCAATCTCCAATAATTCTGATGCACTCATATTGTCAACATCTATAGGCCCTTTGATGCCAAATGAGTCATCATCATCATCATTTTGCTGCTTGACTAATGCCTTTTCTGGTTTAGCAGATTTCTCCTTCTTAGTTTTCTCTTCCTCTTGTTCTTTCTCCTTCTCTTGTTCAAAGGATTTTTCTACAACTTTTGCAACTGGTTTCTCCTGAGTAGCTTGTGAAACCGGTGGGAGTTGTGATTTCACTATTTGATCTTTTACCAGTGGGGGTGGAATATCCACACTACTTGGTTGAGTTGCGGGTATATCCACTGGATTAACCTGCTAATCAATAATAACCAGTGGCTTCTTATCTGGTTCAATAATATTCCTAGATAGATCAATGGTATCTTGTATGTCATCAACAAAGATAACTGGTTGGGAAATAGTGTCACCCTTTTTCTTATCAATCTCTGGTGAAATAATTTCTTCTTCAACTGACTCCGGTTTTCCTCTAGTCTTTGTTTGATCATCATAATGAGGCTTTGAATGCTCATGCATCTGTTGAACATTTCTGGCTATCTGATGAGTTCCTACTTCAAAAGATTGTACCTTTTCATTCATTAACATCAATCTTCTACTCTTAAAATGAAATTGTCCTTTATAATTATCAAGCAATGCTACAAATTCATCTTTAGACAAATTGAGAAAATATTGAATAAAATTACTATCAATAATTTCTTGATCATTCTTCACAGCCTTTTCCCACTTATTCATAAGAATAGAATATAAAGAATCAGAAATATCTTTTTTAAGATCCTAATGTAATCGATTGTATTGACATACGTAGGTGATTACCTGTTGAACAATTTGTTCCTTCTAATCTTCATTAAATGAATCAAAACATTCTTTAACATTATCAATTCCATTCCTTCCTAATGTCTTTACCGTTCTCTCAAAATCAGTCATAGGCTTGTAAGACAAAGCTTTAATGGGAATACTTTGCTGAGAGGTGGCTTCAACTAGTTTGGCCTTCATGCCAGTTGCCTTTACCTTCTTTGGTTCTCTTCAGTGTCGGTAGCATTAGATTTTGCTTGAAGAATCAATTGCTGGCCTCTCTTCTTTGTTGCAGTCTTCATCTTTATGTACACCTTAGGTGCCAATTCCTTTTTAACTTGGACACTTTGTGTCACTCTATTACTTGTTGACACCAGAGGCACTAGCTCAACCTTCTTCTTCTTCTTCCCTTTACCACTACTGGTTGGAGCACTAATAGTTTCAACTTTTGCAATTTGCTCCTCAACAATATCCAGTCTTTTCTTCTTCTTGTCCACTGGAGATGACAATAGGTTATGGGCATAACCAATCAATAAGTCACAATTGACTTCATAACTCATGTCTTCCATTTCATCTTCTCTTGCTTCAATAGCTTCCATCAGACAAAAATTAGTGATGACTGTGAAAATGATGTTCTTGGCAAAGTTTTTCACCACATCTTTAGGTAGCCTTATCCTCATACTCATTTTCTTTTGAAATTCATTGAAATACTTGTTCATTGTAATAGAGAAAGTGTTCTTAACAACCTTAATGATGTTCTTGATCTGAGCAGTTACCAGTAGGTCTTTAGACCATTCAATATCACCAATTCCCGGTAGGAAATTTTGAAAGTAAAAGAATAAACCAATCAATAAATGACCAAATTTAAACTTCTAATTGCTATCCTTCTTAATTGACTGTAGATTCAACATCAATTGACTCCTTATGGCCTCACAAAGGTCATAATCTACGTTCTCAACAATCATTTTATAGGCCGTATTCACTACTGCAGATGGCACACTGTTCAATCTACCGAAATAGAATATCCTGTAGCCTATAACCATAGTATCCAGTTTAACCACTTGGTCCTTAATGTTATTAATAAAAAATGAATGCCCATCAGAGGTAGACAAGGTTAAAGTGGTTACAGTCTCTTTAGAAATTCGCCTTAGCTTGGGAACTTCACTGGTTGACCAAAAACTAGTCACAACATGGATAGCTTCCTTGGTTATAGTGTGTGTCCTTTCCAGATACATGTTTTCTCGATGACCACGACTAAGAATGATTCTGATGTGTTCCTCTTCAAAATCCTCAAGAAAATAAGCTGCATTGTGAAAACCCTTCTCATAAACCCTAATATACTCAGGTTGAATCTTTCCGCTCTTATTGCAAAGTGATTTCAATTAAGAATAAATTGATAATGATCATAAATATTCGATTTTATAATCAATATAGCTATAAAAATCACCTTTTACAATGACACCATCAGGAACTTGAGATAAAGCATTGTAAGACAGTATTCTTTCTGATTCCATAACCTCCATAGGTTCTGATTTGATCATTAGTCTCTCTACTTGCTTAGATGACGAAGCTATTCACATAAAATTGATCTGAAAAGGGATTTACAAAGAAATACATTAATTCTCGCATACTACCTTAGTTATCGATTGATTACTCAAATACACACCAGTTCCACCTTCACTAATCTTTGAATCAACTTCAATCACTCAATTCACAGTACAAATTCATCTAAGACCAACTAGCAAATCTCTCTTCGCTCTGCAAGTACTCAAGAATTCTCTTTCGAATACATTTAGGCTAAAAATAACATAGTAAAACTTGCTTTTATCCTATTTACCTACTATATTAATTGCTCGACCACTAGGGTTATAAACCCTAATACACCGCTTGACGATACATTCAATATTAATAGGTGTAAAACTAGTTGATAAACTTTCAAAAAACTGATTGACAAAGATATCAAGATTTCACACATAATAACTCAAAATGCAAACTCTCTTACCACTCATCTTTCAAGGGGTGTGGAAGTAGATTTACCGCTATGCTCCCCTTACCCCTATTGAAAGGCTCAATTCACCGATGTAGGATTCTCCACACTAGGTGAAGGATTAGGTTCTTCTATAGGTATATCATCACTCTTGTTTTTCTAGATTCAGTTCATCTCTTCTTTGGTTTTCTCAACATTTACCTTCTACTTGCCTTTCTGATCTACAAAATGATTAATCGGTTTGGTTTTCCTACTTCTACATAACTTTGCCATTTGTCTTGGTTTATGACAATGATACCAGGCCATTCCAAATGATCTCCAAGGTCCTGCATTTCCTCTTCTAGTTCTCCTTCTGCAATTCATAGCCACATGACCATAATTGTTACAAATGGTGCAAATGAAATTAGTTACCTTTTCCATCTCAAATGGACTAAACCGATTGACATAGGATTTCTACCAGTTCATGTTACCCCAGTTATCATAAGTTCTCCTGCAGTTACCATTAGGTCTTGGATTCATGTGAGGTATTGGGTTATTTTCTCCATATCTACATTTAACTAATCTATGTCCATACATGTTGCATGTAAAACAATGACCTTCAAATCTCCTAGATACATACCTAGTATTTGCATTATAGCCTATATTCTGATTGGGTCTGTTTCTACACACATTTGTAGTATGTCTAGGTTTATGACAGACAAAGCAAACCTATTTAAAAACTTTCTTATCGGTAGGCTTTTTAGCCTTAGGGGAAGTTTTGTCCTTGTGAATGTTGCTCTTTATTCCAAAAGACTCTCCTTTCTCAGATCTGTTAAAGCCTAGTCCAGATGTATCACCTTTCATCCTCTATGATTGGATCTGCTCATCCAGCATAGAAGAACTTTTATTGAACTTTTCCAGCTTTCCATTAGCCTCAATGAGCTGTCTGGTAAGATCTTCATTGTTTTTTTGTAAGAGTCTCTCTTAGGGATGATGCCATTTCAAGACCTAGATGCAAAGCCTCTTTTTCTTCTCTTTTAGCATGCCAATGCTCATGCAAAGTTGCATTCTCTTGTTTGATCTTAGAAATCTCATGATCTCTTTCTTTGACAAGGTCTTGAGTTGCCCTCCTAGCTTCTAGCTCTTGACTCATGCAAATAGTTAGGGCTTCTAACTCTCTTCTCAGATTTAGCTTTTCACCATTTAATTTTTCAACTTCTTCAGCTAATGCATCAATGTTAGCTTCATCTAAAGAACTATTATCAGATATTTCCAATAGTTGTTCATTTAACTCTCTCCTTTTGACTTGTGAAGCTTTAAATTTGACCCTTAGGTTTTCAAGCTCTTCCTTGGTCGCTTCAAGCACTCTAGCCATCTCAAAGTAGCTCATATCCCCCATAGTGGCTTTAGGGTTTCCTTCCAAGTGATTAAGCCTTAAATAAGTTAGGATTTGATACCAATTGATAGACTTATAAAGCACTGAGAGGGGGGGGAGTGAATTAGTGATACCAAAAATAATACTACTTTAAACACTGACCGAGAGATATACTTAATAAGTTTACTGGAAACACTATGCAAGCAATCCAAAATGATATTAAAGCATCCACAATAAGTAAAACATCTACTATAACACAAGTGTTTATATGTGGAAAACCAAATGGGAAAAACCACGGTGAGATGGGACTCACAAGTTAACTATCTGCTGTAATAGGTAACTAACCGGTTAAGGTCTACAAAAGTGCTTTGCTAGGAGTGAATCTTGTTAAAGATCCCAAAGCTCTATTAGGAGATATACCTTGTTAAAGGTAGTACCTTGTTAGGATTAACTTCGGTAGAGGATTTCTGAATCCAATCTAACGGATCACCTTGTTAAAGGATTTGTAAAATGAATCTTGTTAGAGCTTACCCAGTTAGGAGATTTGACTGTTGTAGTGATTAGAAAACAACATGCGGTGTGATCTAGAAGTAGCATGACTTGCTTGAATAGATCCTCTTCTACGCACTCAAAACTGCATCACCAACATATTTTGCAATGCCTTCAATGACTTACCACTACTATCTTTGCATCAAATTATCTCATAAGAAATAGTTCATCATAATGTCATTATATAGACATTTAGATTTCATGTTGTTTTAAAAATTATATCACAATTCCCTAAGTGTAGTGTATCTGGACAATTTAACATAACTCATCATAAATTACTAGCAAAATTTGTCAGTTAGGGTAACTCATCACGACTGGTGATAACTCATCGCACAATCAATGAATACTGGTTGGAACACCGATACCGATTAGAGTTAACCACTTAAACATGTAAACCGATTGTCCTCTATTTTCTTCTTTGATGGTCTCTGTTGAATCTTCAAGTAGGTGTCAAGTCATTCTTTCATATGCCAGTTGTCTACATGTACTAGTTTGATACTCTCTAAACCATCATAAACAAAACTTCCAATACCGGTTACAATACAAGTAACTTTAGAAGTAATACTGGTAGACAATGTGAACATATGTGTGTGTGTACATGTTCCATCAATGACAACATATGAAGTCATTCATTACAATCATCATCGAGCCAACACTTATCATGTGCATGAAAAGATCTTCAACAAAGCTCTGCCAGTAAAACCATTATTGGTGACCAAAGGATTACTAGAACAAATGATAGTATCTGAGTCATCAAATCCTAAACCAATTGATCGTGACACACATCTGAATAGCATGAATGACATCCAAATCAATTCCACAAACCAAAGAATACCGAAGCATACCAGATCAATATCATAATCCAACCACTCTACCAGAACCAACCAGAAATTTGTAAACAAGCAAAACAACTAGTGTTATCATCAATGACAAAACATCAATGCAACACATAATCAATTCCTCCAAATCACCAACAACATCCCCCTTTTGCATTGATGACAACACTAGATGTGAAAAACATCCATGTGCCAAGAAATGCCAAACAAGTCTCCCCCTATGAAAGACAACCAACAATCTCCCACAAAATGATATAGAAATGAAGCTCTAAACCAAACTCCCCTAATGAATATATCTCTTGATTATGTTTTTCACAAGAATATCTCTCCCCCTTTGACATCAATGCTAGGGATCTGACATAAATATCAAAGAAAAATAATAAATCCTCTGATTCTTATAGTTGACTACTCCCCTTAAGTAGTAGCACCACCTCATCAATCTAGAATGAGTAATAGCTATGATAATGCATACCAGATTGATGCTAATCAACGTCACTCAGGTTTCTAATGGGGGGAAGAAACCCCTAATTTGTCTCTGAAGTACTCAAATGATTCTTTAGGCAAAGATTTAGTGAAGATGTCTACAATCTGCTCTTTATTGTTCACATAAACCAGTCTGACTTCATTTGCTTCCACCTTTTCCTTCAAAAAGTTATACTTGATAGATATGTTCTTTGTCTTAGAATGAAATACCAGATAAATTGATATATCAATAGCAACAGAGTTATCACAGTGAATAACTACCGGTTCATTACAATCCACCTTTATATCCTTCAACATTTGCTTCATCCATAGAACTTGTGTATAGTTATTAGTAGCAGGAACATACTCAGCTTCAATAGTAGATAAAGAGGTACATGACTTCTTTTTTTTGATCCATGAAACAAGTTTCTTTCCAAGAAAGAAAGCTCCATCGGATGTGCTCTTTTGGTGATCAACATCTCCAACCCAATCTGCATCTATATATGCACCTAATGTAAAGTCATCATTTTTAGGATACCACAAACCATATTCAATTGTTCCCTGCAAATACCTGAAAATCCTTATCACCGCACTTGATTTTCTCTAGGATCACTCTGATACCTTGATACAATAGAAACTGCATTCATTATATTGGGTCTACTCCGAGTCAGATATAACAAACCTCCAATCATAGATTTGTACCTTTTAGGATTTACTAGTGCAGATGCATGTTTGTTTGTCAATTTCTCACTGGTAACCATTGGTGTACCAACCGGTTTAGAATTTTCCATACCAAATTTCTTCAATAACTCCCTCGCATACTTAGTTTGACAAATGAAAATGCCTTTATCAGTTTGAATAATCTACAAACCTAAGATTTTTTTTAACTCCCCAATCATAGACAAATTCATTCTTCATATTTTCAGAGAATTCCATACACAAATTATCTTCACCTCTAAATATGACATCATCAACAAAGACTTCAATAATCAATATGTCATCATCAATAATCTTATAATATAAATTATTGTCAGCATTACCTTTAGTGAAATCAAGATTCAAAAGATATTTATCCAATCTTGCATACCAAGCTCTAGGGGCTTGTTTCAATCCATATAACACTTTCTTTAACATGTAAACCATTTTTTTGTCATCTAAAAGTGAAAATCCATTATGTTGCTCAATATAAACTTCCTCTTCAAGATCTCCATTCAGAAATGGACACTTAACATCCATCTGATAAACCTTGTAGTTCTTATGTGCTGCATAAGCAAGAAATAATCTCACAACTTCAATCCTAGCTATCAGTGCAAATGTTTCATCATAATCAATTCTTTCCTTCTGAGAATATCCTTTACAAACCAATCTAGCTTTATTCCTCACAACTTGTCCATCTTCATTCAATTTGTTCCTAAAAAACCCATTTAGTTCCAATAACATTCTTGTTTTAGGTCGGGGAACTAAAGTCCATGTGTTATTCTTTTCTATCTGATCTAATTCTTTTTCCATAGCTTTCATCCAACATTCATCTTTATAAGCTTCAATTACTGATGCCAATTCAGCTTGAGAAATTAAACATACCTCATCAACTACCAACCTTCTTCTTATCATCACTCCTTTGTTCTTGTCTCCAATGATCTGATCTTCTAAATGATTCAACCTTACATACCTAGGAGTCTTCTGATTTTTTGTTCCTCTGCCTTGATCTTCAATTACTATTGAATTTATTGATACTACCGAAGTAACTGGTTGAACATTATGTTCCAGTGTAGGTGCTATTGGTTTAGTTATGATCATTTCCACTGCCGGTTCTCTCATAATTTTTGAGTTGACTTTTGTTCTGCTCATCCACCTTGACATTTGTGCTCTCCATAATTCTCTACAATCTTTTGTTATAACATCTATATGCTTTTCTTTTATTACAATAACCAAGAAATATTCCTTCATCACATCTAGGATCAAACTTTCCAATGGAATCATCTCTTTTGATATAGCATTTACTACCAAAGATTCATAAATACTTAACTGTCGGTGTATGACCAAACCATAACTAATAAGGTGTCTTACCAGTATCTCCTTTGATATGAAATTTGTTGAATGTGTATACCACTGTGCTTACAATTTCTCTCCAGGAGACATGAGGCAAATTAGATTCCATCATCATAGTTCTAGCTGCATCCAAGATAGTTTTGTTCTTCCTTTCCACAACTCCATTCTGCTGAAGTGTCCAGGGTGCAGAAAACTATCTCCTTATCCCATTCTTCTCATAATAGTTGTTAAATTTACTAGATGTGAATTCTCCACCCTGATCTGAACTTAAGCATTTAATCTTCAATCTTGTCTCTATCTCAACTTTAGCTTTAAATATTTTAAACTTTGTAAATGCTTCAGACTTCTCCCTTAGAAAAGTAACCCACATCATTCTTGAATAGTCATCGATGATTAGCATGAAATATCTATCACCCTGAATTTTTTTGATTTTAGCAGGACCACACAAATCAGTATGAATAAGATCAAGAACATCATTAGATTTGTCTTGAATACTCTTAAAATAAGTTCTAATTTTCTTTCCCATTTGACATTCCTTATATACTGGATTATAGGGCTTTACAATCTTAGTTATATCTCTAACTGCCTTAGTAGAAATGATCTTCACAATGCAATCAAAATTCACATGACAAAACCTCTTATGCCATAGCCAAATCTCATCAATTTGTGCAATCAAACATGTCTTCTCACTAGAGTTGAAATGAAAGATATTACCTTTAGTCTGTGTACCGATTGCAATCTCCAATCTAGATCTGTTGATAATCTTGCATTTTTCAATCCTTGAACTATAACTGACATCTCTTATCCACCAATTGTCCTACACTCAAAATAATATGCCTTAAACCTTCAACATAATAAACATTATCAATCTTATTCTTACCATCCAATGATATTGCTCCTCTCCCCTTAATTATGCATGCCTTGTCATCTCAAAATCTAACCAGAACACCATCAAGTTCTTGCAAAGATAAGAACTTCCTTTTATCTCCAGTCATATGGTGTGAACATCCATTGCCAATTATCCATTCATCCTTACCTTCAATTTTAGTAGCAAGGGCCTTCTCTTCAGGTACCGGATCATTTTCCTTGATAGCCAAAAATACCCATTCCTTTCCATTTACGGATCCACTAGCTAAATCTTGTACTAGTTCATCATTAGAATCAATCACAACTTCCTCATCAACAAAGTAACATGATTTGTCTTTGTTCCTCATGTACTTATGCTTGTTATGATAATCATGGTTAGGCCTAAAATATCTTCTATCTCTTTCTTCAAATCTTGAATTCCTTTCAGGATATCTAGATGCAAAATGACCTATCTTATTACATGCAAAACATTTAAAAGGTGATTTTCCTTCATACTTACTTCCTGCCGGTCCTTTAGGTACTCTTCTATCAAATAAGGCTTCAAGTTGCTCAGACTCCTCATCTTCTTTCTTCATATCCTCTAGTTCCTTCGGATATAAATCTTTCCAATCACTCTTTCTGGTAGATGATGTAAATGCATGAAAAGAAGGTTCAAATTTTACAGCTTGAGAAGGTCTGAATTTGTTAAGCTCAAAAGAAGATAACTTCCCAACCAAGGTATCCCTATTAATAGAGGTGTTTGCCATTGTTTTCAGCTTATTAATTACAGTAGCCTTCATCTTATAAGCCAGTGGCAAAGCTCTCAATACTTTAGAAACTATTTCATCTTCACTTAGAGATCCACCACAACATTGAATTCCCATAACAATCTCATTAACTCTCTCCATAAAAGTGGTAATCCTTTCATCTTCTTCCATCTTCAGTTCTCATACCTCACCCAGTAACCATCAAGTTTAGAAATTTTAATAGTAGGGTCACCTTCATTCAAAGTCTCCAATTTGTCCCATATATCCTTTGCAAATGATTTATCAGTCGGTCCCATTATTTGCTAATTAGAAAGTGCACACAAAAGGGCTTCTCTAGCTCTACAATCATTTTCAATGTCCTTATCCAATCCTGCCATAGGAGGATTTCTAGATGCCATATTATGAGGTGTATAACTATTCTCAGTGATATCCTAAATCTCCTTTCCAAGACATCTCAGATGAGTCTCCATCCAAATATTCCATACCCTATAATTTGTTCCATCAAGCTTAGGAATTTCTCTTCGGAAAATAGCAGTAGCTGAACTTGATGAACTTGAACTGCTAGATGCCATAGGATGTTCCTCAAGTGATTAAGATTATGAAAAGATGACAAAGCTCTGATACCAATTGTTAGAAAACTTAGATAACCAGGGGACAACTAAGAGGGGGGGGGGGTGAATCAGTTGTCAACATATTACAAAACTTTAAGCATTCAAATCCTTATTACTGGAACACATAAACCCAATACCAGAATGCATAAACCAAATACCAGAATAATTGATATAGCAATTAAATATAAACATAAATCATATAACAATTACCATCCATCTAGAACACATTAAACCCGATAAACAGAAAAACTATGGTGGGAATCCTACCCACAGTCAGAAAATACTTCTGCAGTAAGTATGTGATTACAATATGAGGGGCTTGCACATGTAGGAAGGCGAACAACCTAGAGTGCACTACTCATCATAGAAAGGAGCCTCACTGACTACAAAATAAATATAGACTACAATCTAGAAAGAAGAGTGAACTACAAAGATAACATCTCCTATGCCTGAGTATAGTTCTGGTTAAGCTCAATACCAGAGGCCTTAAACCTCTCTTACCAACCCAATTCGATCACCTATGATTGACCAAAACCTCTACATATGATTACAACATTATTCCCATAGAGATAATCCTAAAACCATAATCCCATATGCCCATGCTCTACAAAGAGATCTTACATCATATTTATACCAACTCAGGACCTAAACAATTAGGTCGGCCACCTAAGAGATAATACAACAAATTAATAACATAAACCTATAATCTAATGATCAACCAAGTCAACCTAAGACCAAAACAACATAATCAAATCATTAAATCTGGCTGGTAATGCATCAAGAACTTCCTCCAACACGTTACATAAACCGGTCCATAACCTAGATAGCACCAGACCCAAAATAGGTTGCCATAAACCAAATCCAACACCACTGATGAACTAGGACACGAACATGATAACCATCAACATCCAGAGAACCATCTAGAAGCCTCACCAATACAACTTATCACGCGCATCAAAAGATGTTCAACAAAGGTCTGCCGGTAAAACCCTTACCGGTGACCAAAAGGCTTACTAGAACAAATGATAGTATTTGAGTCATCAAATCCCAAACCAACTGATCATGATATGCATATGAATAGGATGAATGACAGATCCAAATGAATTCCACAAACCAAAGTATACTGGAGCATACTAGATCAATATCATAATCCAACCACTCTACTGGAACCAACTCAAAACTGGTAAACAACCAAAACATCTGGTGTTGCCATCAATGACAAAACATCAATGCAAAACATAATCAATTCCTCCAAATTGCCAATAGGTTTTTTTGTCCAAGGCCTATGTCTCTCCGGTTTGAAGGAATTTTGAGGATCTTTAGGCATTTTGAGATCTTTTCTTCCTAGTTGGAGCTCTTGGCAACCTTCTTGAGCATTAGTCATAGATTTTCCAGCATTGTACAATCCACCATTGTTGCAATCCTTTAAGCATTTCATAGTACTATCCTTGCGAATCTTAGAAAGGGAGTTTCCTTTCCTTTTTCTTGATTTCTTTCTCATTTACATTCATTTATTTTGAATCTATTGTCATTTCTATATTATGTTTATCCATACATATTTCCTCATGGCTTTATTTTGGTTGTCTGTGGTGGTGGAAATACCAAAATAGGGGTTTGACTTAGGCAAACTCCAAAATACAACCCCAACATTTTCCCTTCTTTCTTGTTTGCAGGCTCATAATCACAGGAGAGTTATTTTACTGCGGGAGGCTCCTATCAAGGATTGGTTGTGAACTATTTGCATCTCTTCCCTTTATTTTTATCTTAGTCATTTTGTATTTCACATTTGCTAGCTTAGTTTCGTTGTTTTCTTAATGTTTTTGTCATGTTATTACCGTGTTTGGTACTTTTTATATGGGTTCTATACCTCATTCATACATGACAACAACATTTCACGCTTGTGTCCCAGACCTATGCACTTGTCTTCTAGATAAAGACTAGGCAGAGCCGTGTAAGAGCCTTAGATTGTGGGTTATTGGTTCAACTTGTCATTTTCATCCCTTGGCTCACCCTTAGCACCAGTTTGAGTGAGGTATCGGAGGGTGGATTTGTCCTCTAGGATCCATTGTCCTTGAGTTAGGAAATTTCTTCCATTACATTTTAGTGAAACCGACGTGAAACCAACCTTTCTTTTTGTATTGTGTGTTTATCATTTATATCATTGCATACATCTAATCTATTTTTAAAAAAAAAAAAAAATCTACTTTACATTTGGTGTTTGCTTTCTCATCTTTAGTAAAAACTTTACTAGAAGACAAAGTACTTCATATCCCTGTAGTGTAGTCTCAGTGTCAAAAGACTCATCTATGAGCTTTATGACCCAAACCACATAGGAGCCATAGTCAGGAGGTCGTCTAGACAAAGTTTTACTCCTGACCATTATAGTACTTCTTTTCCCAACATGATGTTTAATGATCAACTTCCTGACCCAAATGATTTTCTGGCTTCTCGTCCCCTTAAGTCCATTTTGACAGGGGCCCCCTCTCCACCTAGTTCAGAATCCAACTCTCAGAGAAATTCTTCAAGGAATCCCACTCCATCCTCCACTCCTATTTTTGATCATGACTCTACTCTCACTGTTGACTTTGAGAAAATTGACATGCTTGAGCAGAATTTGAGAGACTTTGAGGGTTTCCTAAATCGGGAGAATATCCTCCCCTAGGTTGGAAATGTCGTGAGCACTCTAAGAGACATGTTGATCTTAGACAGGAGTGGCCTGGAGATGTTGAGGGAATTATCTATGATATTAGGAATCATGTGCCTTTAGCTAGTGCCTCTACTCAGGATGGCCAGTTTGACATTTGCAGCTCTCAACTTGGTATGGCCATGCCTAGTTTGGCAGTACACATGGGTGATCCTAGGCCTACTATTATTCCTAGTATCACTACTTCATCTACCCCTTGGGCTATACAATTATTTCTAGTGGCCCAACCTTTGCCTCCACTACAACTCAGATGTCTACGATTAGCACTAACACTACATTTGTCGGTGGCACTGGTCCTTGTGAAGGTTTTGGTGGAGGTGGTGGTGGATCTAGTCCACCTCCACCTCCTTTGCCTAGCAATCCAGTCTTGAACACCATCTTACAAAACATGGGGTAGTTGCAGTTGTAACTCACTAACTTGGATTTTGCCTTTGGTCAATCATCTATGCTTGCATATTATAGGAAGAGTCCTATTGATATCACCATCTTGAACATTATCCTTCCTACTGCAACCAAATCATTGAAGTTTGATAGGTTCAATGGTGATGGAGACCCTAATGTGCACATTTATTCTTTCATAACCATATGCAGTGAATATCATAGCCTAGACTTAATGCTACTTAAACTATTCTCACGAATCTCTTAAAGGAACCACGTCAGAGTGGTATAGCTCCTTACCAAACCATTCCATTCATACCTTTGATCAACTCATGGATCTTTTTCTCAAATGGTTTCAGGCCAACAAGGTCACCATCACTGACCTTGTTCATTGCAAGTAGAAACCCAATGAGAAGATCATGGATTTTATCTCGAGGTATTAGTCAATCTCCACTAGAATCTCCTTTGCCTTGCCAAATAGCGATCTGTAGAGAATGTTGATTGGCAATCTGCATCTAACATTGAGGGATAAGATATCTCTCAACCATTACCAAAACTTTTCTAACAGGTGTTTTGTGCTTACGGACTACCAGCACACCATGTCATAGTTCAGAGATTCTACTTTGAACCATTGCAGTGGGTTCTTTACAGGCACATCCATGGAAAGATCTAGGAAGAATAAGGTTGTAGCTAATGTCATGGCTATTCCTTTGACAACTACCATGCAAGGATTGCAATAAAATAGGGTCTTCAAAAAAATTGAATGACTCTTATTTGAGCACAATTAAATGATTGTTGAAAGATAATCTAATCACCCTTCCTGAGATTAGACCATTGTTCGATAATAGAGCTTATCCACACTGGTATGATGGATCAAAGTTTTGTCATTATAATCATGTGCCTGGTCATGACACTAAGCAGTGTTATTGTCTTTGAGACATGTCTAGGACCACATTGACAGTGGTGTAATCAAAGTTGATGCACATAAATATAAATCAAATAAGTTTGTTGACAAAACTAACAAGGATTTGCAGATTTATAGTGTTTCATTTCTGCCGCACTAGACGAATTTCATCTCTACATCATATCCTTCTTCAAATGATGGTCCATTTGTGAACATTGTCACTATCACCCCTATTTTTCACCTTCTAGCTAGAAGGAGAAGGTGTTTGACATGTCTTTCACTCCTCTAGATGCCCTGTATTACGGAGAGCCTCCTCCTTTGTATATCCCTACTAATCTGAATGATCAAACTGTCATAGGTGTGATGGTTGACCCATCTTGCAGAGTTGATGTTATCATAAAGGAGACTTTATTTGTGAATGGTTCAAATAGGCCTACATACGTTGAATTCCAAGTGACCTTGAGAACACATGATGGTTTTTCTATCTCTCCTTTGGCTAGAATCACCTTGATGGTCCCTGTAGGACCCAAGGCGGTATCTTCCACATTTAAGATCATTCCTGAGTCAAACCTATTTCGAGCTAAACTAGGAATTCCCTGGTTAATTTCTATGGAGGCGGTCCTATCAGTAATTCATAAGTGCCTCAAGTTTCCCCATGAGAGTTTAGAGCATGTCATCCAAGACACTAGATATTGACCCCTGGTAGCCCATGGGGATTTTTTGTTAGATCATTTCTGGCCTCCTTCGGTGGGGCCCAAGCTTTCCTATGGTGATTTAATGTATCACACATACTATCAGTAGAAGATTGGGGATTCAGCCCCTAAATTAGCTCAACCTAGATATTTGTTGCCTCTTCCTACATCACCCTCATTGTCGGTGGCTAAGGCTATGCTTTCTCCTTTGAATAGACCTCCACATCCACCTAGGACCGTGTAACTTCCAGTGGTGTCTTCTATTCCTACGACTACACCTAGTGCAGATAAGGGAAAGACACCTATTCTATCAAAGTCTATGGCCCATCATCCCTTCGAGCTCTCGATCATGTCTGACATCCCTCAACCTTCTCATTATAAAAAAGGGAGGCATTCCTCTCATGTCCATTCATACCCACTCACTTCTACTTTACAACTCGCTCTGAGACCTTCTGTTCCTTCTGCTATTCCCCGCACGAAGCGGAGTTGAGTACTAGTTCCTATAATTGTTGTGGCTATTTCAAATGAACCTCTTGTTTCATCAATTGGTCCTTCTCCTATCCTTGACACAACTCTAGAGGCCTCTCCCATGGAGCATGATTCTCCTGAATCCTCTTGGGATTCATTAGGTGGCCCTCATATTTGTAGTAATAATCATGCACATGGGAATAAATGCTTTTGATGGGCCAAGGCTTGGGAACATGAGGCTTCTTTATATTCTATTGGTGCATATTTTGTGCCCAATTCTATCACCTCACCTCCTATTTTGTCAGGTACCCCTATTCCTACATCATCCTTGGTTTTGCTTCCTACTGCTTCGGGGCCTATTGATGAGGCTCCCCCTAAATGGGTGTAGGTTTTCATCAATCCTTTGGAGCCAACCCTCATCACTTCTTTGTTGGACATACCTACATTGTCCCAATACATTGATATGTTGCATACACAGGTGGTTTCTAGCACAACACTATTTGCTCCCCCTATCTCACAACCATTCTAGCATCAAAACTTTCTTGGAGTCCTTCAACCTGCTATGGTTGATAGAAGACCTGCTCCTCATATCCATCCCAAACACAAGTTTGATTAGAGCCCCTTTTTAGGGTTTTGATGATGGAAATCCTTGTAGGTATGTTCCTCACCCTCTTCTATTCCTATTTCAATGCCTACTGGTTTTCCTATTTCTATGTGTGTGATTGAGAAGGCCTTGCCTTCTCTTGAGTTTGTCACTGTCTATGTTCCAGAGTTCAATAGTCTTGTCTTTGTTTCATCTTCTTTGAGTGAGACACTCACTTCTTCTATAAAGGTCTACATGTTTGACTCCTTGGAATATATCCCTACCTTGTCTATGATCTTCACCCGATCATTGATCATTGCCTCCTCTAAGCCTGTGGACATAGACGTTGTTGTAGCTTCATCCTTTCTCATCCCTGCTGGTGAGGGACCTAGTGAAGCTGTCCTGCTTCGATCTCATCCTCCTTCCCCATATGATATAAACTGGGAGGAAGATGATTTAGTTGTTGAAGGCCTCTATGGCCCTATCTTTCTTTATCTTATAACATAGTGTGTGCACATTCTTGTGTTCCTCGGTGCTTGATTTATATGTTTGTTCCCTCTCGGAGGATCCAAGTTACTTTGTAGGTACTTGGTTATGAGAGGTTGACTATCTTTATCTATTTTTCTCTCTCGAAGGACCTGAGTTACTTCGTAGGTGCTCGGATATGATAGATTTTCTATCTTACATCTTCATCTATTTGTCTTCTATTTCTTCTACTTGTTGTATCTTGCTTTTTCGCTATTTGGTGACGATGCAAAGAGTTGGGGGCATCTTTGGCCTTCTTCCATGTTGACCCAAATTTTTATTTTATCTTTGTCTTCATGTGCTCTTCTTCAAATCCAAGACCTTTGGTGCTATGATGCTATACCCATCTCGTAGTTGTATTGCATCTCTCTTCTCACTACTATGGGTTCTAATGCCAAACTATCAGATCCCCTTGTCCTCTTTCCTTTCATTTTTGATGTTGGGGACATTTATGTCTCACCACCTACTAGTGGCATTCGATGGAAACATCTTGCCATGTTGATGTGCCACAAATCCTTTTGTCCTTAAAATAACATTCCTTTCATGCATATCATTCTAAGGGGGGGCCATCATATCTACATTTTTGCATAATCTACTTTTTTCATTTAGTATTTTTCATTAACATTCCTTATTGATCACATTTTCATGCTTGCCTAGGTGGGGGAACCACTTGATCTTTTGCTTTATATTTTTCACCTAGGTGGGGGCCAAACCATTTGATCTATCTCTTTTGTTTGCCTTGGTAGGGGCCCATCTACTACTTACCAAATCTCTCTTTGATTGCCCAATTGAATGGCTATCTAGTGTATTGCTACTCGTGGCGACAAAACCTATCTATCTTATTGCCTTATTGTATGGTTATCCATACTGGCATATATCATCAGCCTATCATATGGCTATCGAGCATAACACACTTTTCTATCCATACTAGCACATCTCATATCACGACGACTGCTTATCTTGTATCTTTTTGTAACTAGGGGCTTTCCTCCAAAGCAAGGCTTGTTTCTGTTATGCTATCTTATCAATCTTAAATCTATCCTTTATCTTTCCATCCAATATGCTAGACTATAGCTAGCATGTTTGTGATGTATCGAATAAAAATATCTATTCGAAAACTTAGCTTAATTTTGCTGGGGGAAACCTCGTCTGATCAATGAACATCTACCTCCCTGTCGTGATTTTTCTTATTTATCTTCCTCTACTTTAGCTTCGCATCTCTCATAAAAGACATGCTCGCTAAATTGGGGGGAAAATGTAATATCAAAAATTTCAACTTATGCAATTCAATGCAACAAGTGGTGCTTTCCTCTACATCATTGGAGGTCGGGTACCACCATATTTGTCCTTTTTCCCATCGAGATGGCCTTGTCAGCTTCAAACTGGACATTCAACAACTCTGTTGAATTGTCACCTTCGAGACTATAGCGTGGCACAAAGACATCAACATAGTATGCTAGCATCCTGTGAATCTGGCAGTCCATAGGTGGTAATTTGAGCATTACACCTATGCTTGGAAGGAATCATAATGCCTCTGCATGCATCCACCGATGTTGGTTTTTCTTCCAGGGCTTATATCTCTCCAGTTTCAGGGCATTTTAAGGATCTTTTGGCATTTTGAGATCTTTTCTTGTAGGTTGGAGCTCTTTGTGACCTTCTTGAGATTAGTGGTGCAACAACACCTCATCAAGCCCATTAAGATGACAAGTAAGACTCTGAGAAGGGAGGATAAGGCATTAAAAATGTCTTTAGAATGTTTTATATATGTTTTCAATCATGCATTATGTGTTTGTAATAATGAACCCCATCTTGTGAGCCAAACTCCTATTTTGGAATTTCTATGAGCCAGTTAGGACTTTTGGACAATAGGGGATCAAATGTGTTGGTTTTAGTGTTTTAAGATTTTTTAGGAGGGGTTAAACTTGACCCAAGGCATTAGGAGGTGAAAGATGATATTTTGACAACTTTTGCAAAAGTTGTCATGAGCAACTTTTATGCAACTTTTGCATTTTGTTAATTTGAAACTCCTCCAATGGCTCTAACCTATTTATTTTTGGCTAAGAGAAGTTTTGGAATAGTTTATACACCGCATGGATCCAATTCCCAAGGTGTGATTATACGAAGAAGAGTTTTGATGCCAACAAACTAATAGAATTTTGAGTTTTTCCTACAATTCTGGAGTTTTGGTTTGTGGTACGGTTTTGTATGGGTTGGGATCCATTCCAAATGATGTGAATTGGTTGGAGAAGAGAGTTAACTCTATTTTGGTTTTGATTTGAATTCTTGACTATGTGTTTTGCTCCTGATATTCAAGTTTTACTGTATGTACCCGGAAAACCAGGGTTTACCTTGGGTTTTTCCTCCTCCATGGCCATATCTTGCACTTTACCAATCTAAGACTCATGGGATTTGGTGAAAGGAAAGTATAGTCAATTTTTTATAGGATTATAAGAGTTTTTTTTAGGAGGAGCAAGGGAGAGGAGTGTTTGGAGTGACCCTAGGTAGACATCTCTATGTGGCTACCTAGACCTTGAACAAACAAAAGTACCTTATGTGCAGATGGTGATGATTCCAGGCATGTAACCCTGGAATTCCATTTGATTTAAGTTTCCGTACATTCCCATGGGATGGTAATTGGCCTATTCATTCATCTAAGCATTGTTGCTTCACAAAAGAGGCCTAATTAGCCCTTTTAGGACAATCAACATCCTACCAAAAAAGGCCTTTAATTTGCAAAACCTGACCCTTCATTTTGGGGACTTGCATATCTTCCAAAAGGGTTTTTGAATCCATAATTTTTTTTCCAAGGTGTTTGGGAAAATTTGAACTTAAGGTCTCTTTACCTGCTAAATAGGGCTACAATCAACTAGGCCTAATTGATTGAGTTTCTTAAGGAATGGGCATGTTTCCTTGCAACTGGTGCTTTGTCTAACCTTAGGGAGTCTTGTATGACCCATAACCGGTATGAAAATGATTTCTAACCCTTGGAGGTATCATGGAGTGTGTTGTAGCAAGATACCCTTGATTGAGTAGGCAAGAGTCTTGGAGATGGTGAGAAGATTGAACTAAAGTTGTAGAGCCTTACCTTAATAGGATCCCATTATTGTTTTAGGGAGTCCGTGTCATACATTTTGAGGTGTTTGGTAGGTTACAGTGAGGGCTCTATATCAAGTGGTATTAGAGCTAGTAATGGCTTTGGTAAGGAGATATAAAATTGAGAGATGTTAGAGGGACAAGATGAAGAGGTCCCTAGAAGACTGATCACCAACATGGAACTGGCAAAGATTGTGAGAGAGTAGGCCACTACTTGCAAGACAATGTAGAGGGAGCTAGAGAGGTTGAGAGGTAGAGTAGATGAAAAGGAAGATGGAGGCACTAGTAGTTGTGATGAAGGGGATGAGGATGAGATCCCTATGCCGGAGGAAGAGGTGATTCCTGCTGACCAGAGGCACTTCCTTAATGCCCTCAAATCCATGGATAGGAGAACCATGGAGTAGAGGATTAATTTGCCAACTTTCACTGGAAAAATGGAACTAGATGTTGTGATGGATTGGATAGACTCCCTGTCTAGTTTCTTTGAGTGTGAAGACATTCTAGGACACTAGAAGGTGAAGATTGCTAAGTCCAAGTTGAAGGGAGCAGCCCTAACTTGGTGGAACTTTGTCCATGAGAAAAGAGAGAAGGACAATAAGCCCAATATTGTTTCTTGGAAGAGGATGGTTGCCTTAATGAAAGAGGCCTATGTACCCAAAGACTATGAAATACAACTCCATAAGAGGAGATAAAATATCAAGCAGAAGGAGATGGATGTGAAATCATATACTGAGGAGTTCCAAAGGCTATGGATGAAGTCTATAACAAAAGTGGAGGAGAGTGAGAAATTTGCTCGGTACCTGAATGGATTAAGGTACAACATTCAAGAAGAATTGAATCTTCTTAGCCCAGATACCATTGGTAGATGCCATCAACTTGATATCAAGGTGGAAGAGAAGATCAAAAGGAGACAAGAGTAGAATAATAAAGGAAGAGGAAGACAGTAGAGGAGTGGAAGAAATTTTTTCAGTTTTAAAGGAAATGGCTTTGGAAATCAAAGTGAAACCAGTCAAGAAGGTAGTAAAGGAGAGAGTAGTTCCAATAACAATGGAAGATACAATCAGAGAGGTAACTTCAAAGGAAGAAGACCACCATTTAGAGGGAGATCTCAAGGTAGTGGTCCAATCAGATGTTATAATTGCAATCAAGAAGGACACATGGCTAATAGATGCTCAAAGAAACCTACTAGTTCCATGGGAGAAAGGAGAAGTAACTTGATTTTAGAGGCTGACTGCCAAAGTGTGGCAAATGCAAACACATACCAAAGTGTCAATACCCCTGAAAACTATGGATGCCCTGAAAGAGGTGAAGCTTTGATGATTAGAAGAGCAGTAACCACTATGAAGATGTCTGATAGAGAACCCCCACAGAGGAAGTCTCTATTCAAGACCACTTACAAAGTAGGTGGAAAGGTCTGCAAGGTCCTAATAGACTCCAATTCAATTGAGAAATTTGTGTCTATAGAGATGGTGGAGAAACTAAAGTTGAGGAGACTACCTCACCCTTGCCCCTACAAGGTCTCATGGCTCACACAAGGACAACAAGACATTGTGGAAGAGCAGGCTTGGGTGGAATTCTAGATTGGAACCTATAGAGATAGGTTGATGTTTGACATTGTAAAGATGGATTCTTGCCATCTCCTATTTGGGAGACCATGGCAGTTTGATTTAAGGCACAACATGATGGTGCTAGGAATACATATTCCATCACTAAGGATGGTAAGGTGATTGAGTTTCTACCTTTAATGGAGGGTGAGGAGGAGACCAAACAAAAGGAGGCCAAGGTGTTGATATTAGGAGGAAATAAGTTTATGAAGAACATGGCAAATGAAGGCATGTTATATTATGCCCTTATCCCTATTCCAATAGTAACAAAGGTTTAGAGGTTTGAGGATAAGAAAGAGGACAGATTGAGGTTGATTGACCCTGCAGTGCAGCAACTACTAGACAAATACAAGGGTGTCATTTATGATAGCATGCCAAGGTCACTACCTCCCATGAGGGACATAAACCATTGTATAGACCTTATACTTGGATCCACCTTGCCTAATGAAGCATCATACAAGCTCACACCAGATTAGAATGTTGAGATGGCAAAACAGGTTGAAGAATTGTTGGAATCCAGATTGATTGGAAAAAGTTTGAGCCCATGTGCAGTCCCTGCAGTCTTGGCACCCACAAAGGAAGGAACTTGGAGGCTTTGCACCAATTCAAGAGATATCAACAAGATTACTATCAGGTATAGGTTTCCCATGCCTAGGATTGAAGATTTGTTAGATTGTTTGGGGGTGCTAGATATTTTACAAAAGTTGATTTAAAGAGTGGCTATCATCAGATTAGGATTAGCTCGGGAGATGAATGGAAGATTGCATTTAAAACAAATGAGGGGTTGTATGAGTGGAAAGTAATGCCCTTTGGCTTATCCAATGCACCTAGTACATTTATGAGGTTAATGAACGAAGTCTTGAGGGATTTCATAGGAAAATTTGTTATAGTCTACCTAGATGACATTCTAGTTTTTTAGTCAAACCAAAGGAGATCATCTAAAGCATGTAGACCTGGTCCTAAGAAGATTGTATGAAGAAAAATTAATGATCAACTTGGAAAAGTGTTTCTTTATGGAGGAAGAGATCATTCACTTGGGATTTGTAATCTCATATGGTGAATTGAAAATGGATCAAGAAAAGGTGAGTGCCATATCGTCTTGGCCTACACCTAGGACAATGAATGATGTTAGAAGTTTCCATGGCTTAGATACCTTCTATAGGAAGTTTATAAGAGGATTTAGCCATATTTGTGCCCCTATGCTTGATACAATAAAGGGAGGACAAAAGGGTAGGTTTAGTTGGACAAAAGAAGTAGATAACTCTTTTGAAACGTTGAAGAGAAAAGTTGCAGAGTAGTCAGTCCTTGCCCTACCTAATTTCAACAAGATCTTCTGAGTGGAATGTGATTCTAGTCACATGGCTATTGGAGCAGTGCTCAGTCAAGAGGGAAGACCTATTACTTTATTCAATGAGAAGTTGAATGAGGAAAAGAGGAGATATTTATCTTATGACCTAGAGATGTATGCTCTAGTCCAATCCTTGAAAAAATGGAGACACTACTTGCTACCAAAAGAATTCATAGTTTTCATAGACAATCAGACCCTTAGCTTCATAAACAGTCAAGAAAAGTTGAATCACCGACACATGAAGTGGGTAGAGACCCTACAATCTTTCACTTTCATTCTTAAGCACAAGAAAGGAGTCAAGAATAAGGTAGCAGATGCTTTGAGAAGAAGAGTCCTAACTGCAAATCAAATCCAATTGGAGAGTGTTGGAATAGACTCTTTGAAAGCCATGTATGAGGATGATGAAGATTTTGGAGAGGCCTATAAGGTATGTGCTTCATTTTATGAATGGTTTCATGTTGAGTATTCATAATTTTTGATTCAAAATGGATTGTTGTTTAAGGGTGCACAACTATGCATACCCAAATGCTCTATGAGACTGAATATCATTAAGGAAAAATATTGTGGAGCAATGCTAGGCTATTTTGGTCTTACAAGACATTAGATTTGGTAAAAAGACACTATTTTTGGCCCAAACTACAGGCAGATATCAGGAGATTTGTGGAGAAATGTGTGATCTACCAAAAGGCAAAAGGAAATTCCACCAATGCAGGCTTATACCAGCCCTTACTCATACCTTCAAGACCATGGGAAAGCATAAGTATAGATTTTTTTTTAGGATTGCCTAGGATAAGGAAAGGATATGATAGTGTTTTTGTAGTGGTGGATAGGTTTAGTAAGATGGCACATTTTTTCCTTGCAAAACCACTTGTGATGCTTCTTATGTAGCAGACTTGTTCTTTAAGGAGATTGTCCAGATACATGGTTTGCCTTTGACTATAGTATCTGATAGGGATGTAAAATTTATTGGTCACTTTTGGAGGACCCTTTGGAAGAATCTTGGTACAAATTTATCCTTCTCCTCAGCCTACCATCCCCTAATAGATGGTCAAACTGAAGTTGTAAATAGGTCACTAGGGAATCTACTAAGGTGTTTGACTAGACAACGTGGAGAAAGGTAGGATAGTATATTGTCTCAGGCATAATTCTCCTATAATGATACAGTGAATAGGAGTACTAGTAAGTCACCTTTCTATATTGTATATGGCATCCACGCAAGGGGTGTGCTAGAGTTGAGAGATATACCTCAAGGAGAAGCCATTAGTGCAGATGGAGAAACCTTTGCTACTGCCATAAAAGAGATCCATGACCAAGTTAAGACTCATCTTCAACAATCTACAGAGAGATATAAAACTCATGCTGACAAAAAGAAGAGAGATGTTTAGTTTGATGTGGGAGATTTGGTGTGGATTCACTTTAAGAAGGAAAGACTTCCAAAAGGAAGATACACAAAGCTGATGCAAAGAAAGATTGGACCTTGCCAAATCTTGAAGAAATGTGGTTCAAATGCCTATGAACTTCAACTACCATCTGATCTTGGTTTATCACCTATTTTTAATGTTTGCGACTTAACTTTTTATACGTGTAGTGTTGATGTAGGCGAAGACACAATTCAGGACATTGCTGATGATGACATTCCCAAACATGAACCACCAAAGTTGCATAAGGTTCTAGATACTAAGGTTGCCAAGTGAACTAGGAGAAAAGTTTACATAGAGTATTTGGTGGCTTGGAAAGGACAACCTGATTCTGAACCAGTCTGGATGATAGAGCAACAGATCAAAGATCATGGTGCAAACTCTCATCTCAAGTGGACTTGAGATTTATTCTTTTGGGGAGTATGTTGTAGGAGCACCTCATAAAGCCCTTCAAGATGACAATTCAGACTCTGAGAAGGGAGGATAAGGCATTACAAATGTCTTTATAATGTTTTATATATGTGATCAATCATGCATTATGTGTTTGTAATAATGAACCCCATCTTGTGAGCCAAACTCCTATTTTGGCATTTCTATGAGCCACTTAGGACTTTTGGACAATTGGGGATCAAATGTGTTGGTTTTAGTGTTTTATGATGTTTTAGGAGGGGTTAAACTTGAACCAAGGCATTAGGAGGCGAAAGAGTCTTGGAGATGGTGAGAAGATTGAACTAAAGTTTTAGAACCTTACCTTGATAGGATCCCATTCTTGTTTTAGGGGGTTAGTGTCATACATTTTGAGGTGTTTGGTAGGTTACAAGGAGGGCTCTGCATCAGTTAGTCATAGTTTTTCTAGCACTCTACAGTCCACCATTGTTGTGATCCTTTAAGCAATTCACACTACTATCCTTGCAAATCTTAGAAAGGGAGTTGCTTTGCCTATTTCTTGATTTTTCTCATTTACATTCATTTATTTTGAATCTATTGTCATTTCTATATTATCTTTATCCATACATATTTCCCTGTCACTTTATTTGGGTTGTCTGTGGTGGTGGAAATACCAAAATGGGGATCTGACTTAGGCAGATTCCAAAATACAACCCCAAAATTTTCCCTTCTTGGTTGTGTGCAGGTTCATAATTGCAAGAGAGTTATTTTACTGTAGGAGGCTCCAATCATGGATAGGTTGTGAGCTGTTTTCATCTCTTCCCTTTATTTTCATCTTAGTCGTTTCATATTTTGTATTTACTACCTTAGTTTCATTATTTTCTGTGTGTTTGTCATGTTATCCCCGTATTTGTTACTTTCTGTACGAGTTATGTACCTCATCCATACAGGACGACAACGCACCATGCTGGTGTCCCATACCTGCGCACTTGTCCTTTGGACAAAGGCTAAGAAGAGCCTTCTGAGAGTCTTGAATTGTGGGTTATTGGTTGAGCTTGTCATTTTCATCCCTTGGCTCACTATTAGTGCCAATTTGACTGAGGTATCAAAGGGCGGATTTGTCCTATAGGATCCATCATCCTTGAGGTAGAAAATTTCCTTTGTTACAAATAATAGGAATGATTATTATATGAAATTAATCTAGTGAAAGGTACTCTTCCCACCCGCATTTATGATCCATGAAATAAATTATTATTAGACCCTCTAACACTTGTTCACTCTTTTAGTTTGACCATTTTTTTTTCTAAATGTTACATTGAAAGGAAGCTAAGGTCCTAGAACAAACCCACAAGGGAGTACCCCCTTGTAACCCCTACACTCATTTATCATCAATAAAAATTTATAATTAAACCCTACACTCATTTATCATTAATATCCTTTTATAATTGCAAGGTTGAGACACCATTTTCCTAATATACTCCTACTTTTCTAGCATCTTGCAAGATCAAGAGGAGGGGTACCAACATCATGTTTTAATTGCTAGGGGCCAAGAGGCCAATATAATTTGAACACCCTTTGAACTTTTCTATGCTCATAGACTTAGTTAAAGAATCCATAATTTTCATTGAAGTATCTAGTATAACCACCTTCACCTTTCCATTCTTGACCATATCTTTAACAAATTGATACTAGACCTCAATGTGCTTGGCATTGGCATGAAATGTTGGGTTATTAGATAAGAAGATCACACTCTGTGATTATTATGCAATAATCTATTAATGAACCTTATTTTATTCCAATATCTAGAAATAGTCTCTTTAGCCAAATGGCTTATTAACAGGCACGAGTAGTGGAAAAACAACCACAACTTGTTGTGTAATCATATAACTTACTATACCACCAAATTTAGTAAACACACAAGCATTGGTGGATTTTTGTCGATGAATATCACCTGCCTAATTTGAATCCAATTAACCATGAATGTTAAGGGAAATATTAACTCCTATAAAATTACCATGACAACATAAGGAATACTCTAAGGTACCCCCAAAATATCTAATGACTTCTAACTACATCTCAATGAACTCTACTAGGATTTGACATATGTATTGAAAGAAATCCCATTGCTTGGGTGATGTTTTGTCTAGTGTAAACCATAAAATACATCAAACTTACAACTTCACTCCAGTTATGTACTCTTCTCATGTATTCTACTCTAATGGGTATGCAGGACAATATGAAGTAGATAACTTCATTGCAATTATAAAAGAAACACATAATGGTCTACAATCTTGCATGTTAAATATCTGTAAAACTAAATTCACATACTTACTCTACCCTATCCATAGCCTTTTGTTCACTCTATCTCTTCTAATTTCCATCCTATAAATGTGTTTAATTGCATAAAGATCTTTAATTTCAAATTTAGCTACAAGATGAGACTTTAGTTCTAAAATTATACCTTTCCTTTTACCAATGAATAACATATCGTCAACATATAATGCAATGTATAGGAAATGATCACCATTTTACTTATAATAAACACATTGATCTGATTTAGAATGCTTATATCTCAAACTCAACACATATGTATCAAATTTATGGTACCACATCCTAGGAATTTGTTTGAGGCCATACGGAGATTTCTTCAATTTACAAACCAAATTAATTTTAATTTTCACCATACAGTGATCTACTATGTCATATAAATATCCCTCAACAAATCACCATGAAGGAAAGCCATTTTCACATCCATTTTCTCAACCTCTAAATCATAAGCAACAATAATAGAAAGAAAAAATCTAATGGATGCTATTTTTGCAATAGGAGAAAATATCTCACCATGATCAACACCCTCAACCTGAGAGTACGCTTTTGCAACCAACTTTTCTTTATACTTTTGAGTACCTCCATCTAAAGAAATCTTTTTGTTGAGCACCTATTTGCAACCAACATGTTTTCCTCCTTCAAGAAATGATAAAAGATCCCATGTATCATTTTTTTAATGCCTCTTCTATAGAGCTAGTTTCATCCATGTTAGTTTTCAAAGAAAAAATACATCTCCAATAATAAGGTGAATACCTTCAAGTGGTAATCTATTCCTTGTATACCTTCAAGCAAGATGAGTTGGAGGTTCTTCCTTGTCTTATAAATATTCAAAGCTAGATAAGGTATTCTCAACTTCTTGTATATCTAGGGGTTGTTGATCAGGTTGAAAGCAGCAGAATATTGAGAGGGGGGATTGGGGGGGGGGGGGTGAGCAAAGATTCTGAGAGATTAAAACTTTTCTTCGCAATTATAACCTTCCACTTGAATACAAAACAAACTTGACTGATATAAAGTAGTTAATGCAAATTAAACACGAAGAACACAACCACAAGATAAATAGTGGAATTTATATGCGAAAAACCATAGAGAGTGTTAACTCTCAAGAGAATATAACTAGTTATATTTGTTTTAACAAAGAGAGGTGGCTAATTGCCGAACTGCTTACTGAAGATACAACAAAGAGCTGGCTAACTGCTGGAATGCTCACTGCAAGTAAAAGGGTTGAACTGAAAGGGATAACATCTCCAAATGCATGAGATTAGTTCTAAGGTTAATCTTAGATTACAAATCTCTAACTCTATAGCTGATCCGGTTAGAGATCTATGCACAATTGTACTGCAACAGGTCCAATAAAGGACTACTACACCACTATAACACTATCTCAGTTTGTTTTTTCCTACACGTACTTCATGCACTTCTATCTTCGTTGCCAACTTTTGCACATCAAACACCTTCACACACTTAGTGTCATTCTTCTCTCTTTCCTTTCTTATACTACTACATATGTATATGTGTATATATACTTGAGGGCACAAATACAAAATAGTGTGTCGGCCAATCCCAACATGTTATCAATATGCTCATGTCGGCATCTACAATACTTATAAATGTTTCCTTTACATACTCCGATTGCCAATGCATACACCAAGATTATGGAAATGGGGTAGGGTCATCCGGACCTAAGAATACTAAACCATTATCACAAAATCAATCTCAATATCTCCAAAATGTAGATTCCACACATACCAAAAAAATCACAACATAAAACTCGAAGAGATACTTCTGACAATTATCGAAGAAGATAACATCGGGACACATAATTGATATCGAGATTAATGAGAACTCCAAGAAACCTCAAAACTCATAATCTAGATTTGTCCATAACATGCTACGTAATGACTTCAGACTAAAACAAAAACACTGAACTGCACATACTGATTGCATATAATCCTTGCATACAACATTCACAATACCCATAACATCCAGACCAATATCTAGACCACATACACTATCTAATCAAAACTGGATAGCTGGTTTGACATCAATGACAACATTATTAACACAAGTCTAACAATCTCTAACAATCTCCCCCTCTGTCATTGATGGCAAAACATGTTCAAAATATATTTGTGCACAACTCCCCTTTACTTATGCAACTCCTCAAATACATATTCCTTTCTCCCCCTTTTAACATCAAGGAAAAAGGATGCCTTTGATGAAAAATAAAAGAAAGAACATATACATACACCCAAAAATGTCCAAACTTAAATATCACACCAGAACTTTCAACTGCTCTTCTTTGGAAATATAAACTTTGATTTTTCTTTTAGATCCAAAAGAAGAACTTCCCAAAAATGTGTAGCCAGTTTGATACTTATTGACAGACTTCTGCACTCAACTAATAGATTGACTAAATTCAAAAAATTATCTAGAGTAGATGGATTCTACTCATACTCAACTGCATTCTCAAGCAATGTTCAAAAATTATGTAGCTTAGCTTCAACAATCTCCTTAAGTTTCCAGAACATGCTCACAAAGTCTTATTTCTTCCTTTGCAACAATAAGAGATCAAATTGAAGAGAATTAACTCTTTTCCTCTGCTCACCATCCTTATCACTCAGAAAATCAAAAGACTTGCATAGATTTGTCATTTCATCTTTAATAGCATCAATCTTACTTTTGTGCTTCACTGCAGTTGTCGACCAAGAGATACAATACCTGTAGATTCTACTAACACTACGTATACAATCTCTCAATTCCTCAATACATGTTGATAAGTTATTTTGTGCATTAATACATTTATTCAATAGATTCTACATTTCTAGACCTTTTTCTTCAACTAACTTCTTAGAAATTCTTTCTTTTTGAACCTCATTCAAAGATTCTGGAAGTAGATTACTGATATCTTCAGGGTTCATGTTGTTCCAGATCAAGTGCTTCATCAAAATGCTCTCAATTTTGTCTGACTTGACTGAATCCATCTAGGCTATCAATCAATTTTAGCAAATTAGACTCATCATTCGAATCTCCAGCTTCTTGCTCTACAAATTTTGAATCTTCTTTAGCTACAGGGGATTTGGATCATCAATTACCATAACATCTTCTACCTTGCTTCTCTTTGGCTTTGAAATACTGACATGAACAAAGTGTTTCCTTCTCTTCTTTTTAGAAGATGAATCTCTAGAACCATAAGAGAAAGATATAAAAACTGGGCCAACACTCCACATGTCCACAAATGATGTGAAATACACATTGCAAACTTCCTCTTTGTTAGCCAAACTGTTCAAATATCTAAATATCTATCTTGAAATTGTAACACTAGACTCCCATATAACATTATCTTTTATCGGAAAGGATTCCAAACAGTACATAACCAAACTCACAAGCAATGACCCAAACCAAAAAGCATAATTCTTGTCTTTTGTCATCTTAATGTTTTCCAACAATAATTCTTTCAACAATTCACACAAGTTGAATGTTTTGTTCTCCATCACAAGCATATGTGCCATATACACTGCAATTTTTGAGGTGGTACCTTCCCTATTTATGAAATAAATTTTATAAGAGATGCCATAGGAAACATCCTCACCACAAGGTTGATGATTGTGTGAATGATCAAGGCTCACTGATCACCCTTCACGCCGGTTAGAGATTCTACTTCTTTGTTCAAAATTGACTTATTTTTTGCAACTTATCCACTGTCACACAAAAAGGTGATCATAGAAATGAATTCCTTCATAATTGGATAGGGTTTATTCAACATGATGCATTTATCCCACATGCAGCTAAGAATTATTCTAATAGCCTCTATATTATTGAACCAAGGGAATTTGGTCCATAGATTCAGACCTTTGCCTTCCAATACTTTGACCCTTTGCAATTCATCATTATTCAGACCAACTTCAATAACTCTGATCTTCTCTTGATTAAACTCATCCAAGAGTAATTTGCCTGCAAGCTGAAATTCCTCGCTGTTTGAATCTTCGACAATCAATTTTCTTCCCATGATTGCTTGTACTGCTTACTATGCTAGTGTTCCATTGTTTGTAATATACTCACACAAATAATTGATATGAAATAAAAGTTTCTTATCTTGCTCAAGATACCTCATTAGTGTTTTGTGATGTAGAGGAAATAGTAGGCATCAACTATTTTTCATCACATTTTAAGATTATGGGTTCTTATTCCTTCAAAGCCTACAAAACCCTTATGCCTAGATAGGGCTAAAACCTTCAATTTTGGTAACCAACACTCAAAACCATTACCAAAACTTTGAGACAACCTTTAATATGTGCAAATGACCTATATAAACCCTCCATGGCTTCCAAAAATAGAGATCTAACCAACTTCTATGATTTCTTTTATAAGGTCACCTAATTCTAGTAGGTTTTTGAAACTAATAAAATGGAGATAACTTTCAAACAAGACCTCATATATAAAATATAATTTTTTTTTTTATACCAATTTGGAAGTTATAAAACATATGTAAAATAGAGATATGGTTTTTTTGGGACATGTGTCTCGAAATAGGACTGCTACGCTGGGAAAACCTAGTTTCTGAACAGGGTGAATAGAAAGATTCAACCATTAGACTCCTTAAATAACCTTTTATTTTGACCTGGTAAGAATGAAAATGTTATTTAATTCAATTATATTTCCAACCATATAAGTATAAACCCCTCATCATATTTGAATAGGCCGTACCAAACAAAAGAGCAGCAATAAAAATCTAGAAAAACTGTGAATGCAAGAGTAGAGATAGATTTTATTACTTCAATCAAGCCAAATCATATGCAATCTCACCATGGTCGAAGGGGAAAGGTTAAATAAATGTATAAAAATTACCCCCAATTGTTACAAACCATATTTCAAACTCCAACTACCCAAAACCACCTTTTTTACAAAATGACAACTTTTGTTGTGAAAGTTGCTTAACAACTTTTTGTGGTATAGGTTTGTGATTTATGATCATTGACCTCCAATGAATTCCTAAGACTCTAAATCATTACACATATATTTAATTAGGTCTAATACACCTTAATACAAGGATAAAATGTCATTGATATTCATTTACCAACTCTTGGTATCCTTACGACAATTTTAACAAGATTTTGTAACTTATAAAAAATTGACCCCAAAAGACTCTCTAAGACTCCAAATCACTGTAAACACATTTAAAATGGTTCTTTAGACCTTATTACAAAGTTGAAACACTAAAAGTGAATCAAAACCCAAAATTTTCCTCATGGAGGCATGAAGGGTATTGGGTGGTTTGCACCATACTCCACATGGAAATGAAACTCAAGTCCCTTGAGTGAGGACCTACAACAAGATCATGTTTGATCTCTGCCTTCTTTGATCTCATAATTTTTATCTCATCTGGTTGTTGGAATGCATTGATACTGACAGTAAATTGAGAGGGGGGGTGGGGGGTGAATCAGTTTACTAATAATAACAACAGTTAATTCAATTATAAACCTTAAACTAGAGCACAACGCAATGAAGAATATAACATGAAAGAAAAACACACATAACACCAATATTTTGACATGGAAAACCCTAAAAGGGGAAAAACATGGTAGGAAACTCTACCCAAAATAAGATGAATACTCTGTAGTAGTATTGTGAATAATTACAAAGGGGTCTGCACATGTAGAAAGGCCAACAACCTAGAGCACACTTCTCATCACAAATGGAAGTCTCATTGACTTACAAAAACACCATACTATAATCTAAAAAACAATGAACTGTGAAAGTAGCATCTACTAATACCTGATACAGTTCTGGTTAAGCACTGATGTCTGCTTTGCAATACAAAACCTTTCCAAACTTCACCTGAATGATATGACTTTATTCACACTTAATTCTTTCTCTGATAATGCAGACTTAACCAACCATAACCATCACATGCCCAATTACGTGAACAAGTCACCTATAAGTACAAGATCATCAACCTTATTGACAAGGTTGGCTAAACCCTGAACCCATAAACCCATAATTAAAAAAATTACACCACATTATACCACCAAACCAATATTATGATTTACATTACATAGCATGGACCCAAATCAAGTAACCAAACAATTATATCCATCAGGGATTCCACTAAGACCAAAATCCAACACACTTCACTTGCTGGTAGAAACCCTTAGTGAAAGTTCAACCGGATCCAAAATAGGACCACCATAATAGTACACCATCCAATGCAAAGTCACCAAACACTCAGAATATGATGAAGAAGCACCAAAAACATGAAAGAAACTGATTCCATAAGTCAGACCCAAAATCGACTGACCAAGTCACCAAAACATCATACCGATAAAGCTAACCGGGAATGCTAGAAACCGGTAAAGGCATAAACCAATTCGTAACCAGAAATACCAAAAGCGATAACTAAATAATGAAACCACTAGAATAAATATAACCATCAGAGTAAGCATCCAAAACTAATTCCAGAGGTATGATCATACTGGATCAGAATCACAGCCAAAACAAAAAAGATCACCAACACTAACCGGGATACAGTGTTGACATCAATGATAACACTTAACCAAATCCAATATATAGCCAACACTAGTGTACCTTTCCAATGAACTAGGTACTGAAAACATGCATCAACTCTTGATCTTGCACCAACATTTTGCCTCATCTTCACTCTTGGTCTTCCCATTCTCTTGCTGAGGTATTTGGACCTATCAAAGGGTAATTTTTTCCCTTTCCAGTCTCCTTGGTGCCTCTTGCCACATGACACCATCTAATGGAGTTATCTGAATAATTTTACCAGCAATCTTATCATCAACTTGATCCCTAGCATTCCTTGCTACAAGTTCACTACCAATCCGTCTTTTCTTCATAGGACATAGCATTGTCCCATCCATACTTTCATCATACTTCTCCAACTCACTTGGAGTCTTCTCAAACACTCTACCTTGGGCCTTCTCTTGGCATTTCTATATGAACATCATATCTTTTGTTATTAAGAGACACAACATTACCCGCACCATGATCTCAGCTTGCTTCAAAGGCCCATCTTGCCTTTCCATAGGCAACTCACTCTTACTTTCTTTATCCTCTTTCTCATCTATTATTGCATCAATTTGCAACATTATTGTCTTGGAATCTTCAAGCCTTAAAGTGTCTTCAACCTCTATCTCCCCTTCATCCTCTACTTGCAAAAATTCTTTCTTACCACACATAAGCATCCTTGTTGCTTCACTTTGTCACTTTTCAGTTTCCATCAACAGAATCAATGTAAAAGAAACCCCATCCTTATAAATTTGATATGTATTTTGTCTTCCATCATACATGGCATACCTCTCATACTACCATAGTATCCCTAACAACAAATGACATGCACTCATAGGTACTACATCACATAGGAGCCTATCTTTTTAGCCACCAATATGAAACTCAACAAAAGCTGGCTCCTTAACCAAAAGAGAATGTTCACTATGTCGACCTGAATATCATCCTCAGAATACTACCTGCAACATGTTAGTTTCACAAAATACCAATGGAAATGCTACAAGAAATCCAAACTCAACCAATGAAAGTACATGAAATACATATCATGGTTTATATCTCATTGTGTCCTAACTCCACTGTTCCTGGTTGCAGATGGTGTACTCATAGACAAGCACTAATAGCTTCCAAGATGGCATATGAAGAATGGACTGATAACTGATAGTTCACAAATGCTATGATATGCAATACTACATGATTATCCTAAAATGATTATCCTAAAAATGCCAATTGCTATTTGCTTCAAGATTAAAAATCATGGATGCATAAGTTTTATAAATGATTGGCTTGCAAATTCACTTGAAGTCTAACTCTCTCTCAACTAAAACTCTTGATTTAATAGACCTTGAGAGGACAAGATGATGTGTCCCAGATCAACGGTCATGATTAGATCTACAGATTTGGATAGCTGTGAGCAAAGGTGAAGGTTGAGAGAAAGGGGGAAGGAGAAGACAAGTGTCACTCATCTCACCTTGACTGGGTTGCTGACTGAGGGAATCTAGGGATGGTTGGAGAAAATTTAGGCATGAGAGGACAAGTGGACTCAATTCCTTCCTAAGATGTAGGGATGTTAGAGAGAATATAGAAGGAGGTTATGAAATATGTGTACATACACAATATTTCATTAAGTTTGGAGGTTGAAGATAAATGATGAATTAATATTTTAGAAATATTAATTTCCTTAGCCACATGTTTGATGAGTTGGCAAAGGGAAGATGAAGTGGAGATGGAAGGTGAGTTGGAAAAGGGGGATTAAATAATTTAAGAAATTATTTAATATTTGAGACTATAGGATACGAGAATAACCATTAAATATTATATATTTAATTGATTGAAGGAGATAATTAAATATTAGATATTTAATTAATTAGAGGAATAGGATAGATGAATTAATTAATAAAATATTTCAATTAAATTAATTAATAGAAAGACACAAAATGAATCAAATAAATTAATCTTTTCAAATTAACTATTTAATAGAAGAATAAACATTAAATAAATATTAAATATTTATTTAATCGCTCATAGCCATTTTTATGTGTATACATTTTGCCCCTCTTTGAAATGATGCCAAGACAACATTGTTTCAAAGATTAAATCAAGTCTTGATAATGTGCCTGATGAAGATTGAAAATCCTGATTGTGTGCTCTAGATACTGATTTTTTGATATTGATTTGATCATGATGCCCCCTCGAGAGATCGTTTGTGCATTAAAGGCATGGATGATCTCTTGATAAAAGAAGAATGCTATATGAAAGATAGATGAGTGGATAGATTATAGATTGATCAAATGAATTGGATTGCTAAGATTGATTGGATTGAGATCCAGTCTGGTTTCAGGAAGGACACATCCCGTATAAGAAAAAAAGATGATCAAAACATCTGGTTTTAGGAAAGATACATCCTGTACAAGACATGATAGATGATCAAAACATTTGGTTTCAGGAAAGATACATCCTGTATAAGACATGATAGATGATATTTGAATGAATTTTGAAGATATTAAAGTGAAGATTGATTCCATTAGATGATGATGCTGGTGCAGGTGTTGCAGGTGTTAGACCCATAAGCTTGAGAGGTAGTCATGATTCTTGACTTGATTTGTATTGATGAGGCACTTGCATTTTTGATCCGATATTATTTTGTACTTGGACTTTTATTGTTTTATGATGATCTATATGCAGACATGGACTCTATATGATGATGATCTTGTATGCATTGATGCTTTATATGATGATTCAATAATAAAAGTTTATGCAATATGTTTTTCAAATGTTTTAGATTTTTAATATGTAATGCTTATAATGATTATGAATCTAAGTGCAAAGATGCAACTAAATGGTCTGAATGAAATTTCATGATAATGCAAATAATAATGATGATACACTACATGATAATGAAATGCACTTAATTGAATGCAAACTAATGCAATGATAAAAATGCAGCTAAATGAAATGGATGATGATTAAAATGATTCTAAAATGAATGCACCTATAATGATCAAATGCAAATTGTTTTTGTTTATCCAAGTATACTCAATCTTTATTCATGATCGCTGATCTCTTAATGAAATGATATGCTTATAATGCAACTGACATTGAATGCTTATAATGCAAATAAATAATGAGCTAATGAAATGATCTAACTAAAAATGATACTGCCATTCTTCATATGCTTTTATTGTAACAGTGCTTGATTTCATCATTGAGCTTTAAAATGTTGTAAGAAAATACAAGAAACTTGACATAATGATCCAGGTTGACCTGAGTATTTCTTACATGGATTTTGATATAGCAAGTTAATACAAGTAACTTGATATAATGAGTCAAGCTGACCTGAGTATAGCTTGCAAAACAAAAAAGGATTATCTCCTTTCATGCATGACTTGGAATGTCCTCCTTGATCTTTTTCCTATCATATCCTGAGACAAGTACATACCTTAATAAGAGATAAACCACAAACAGTAATCAAAGAAAAATAATCATGCCTCAACATAGCTTCTCTAGTCATGGACATCCTTGAGTCGCATAGAGTACATGATTAGCAATAAAATCAAGATATAAACACTAAATCTTGTATGTCATTCACATGTTCTTATGGTCATTAACTGATATAATCATCTTGATGAATTATCTTTGATAATCTTTTATTACTTGCTGGTTGATTCTTCAGTTTCTGAGTTTCATGATTTAGTTGTTGATGAAATGCCTTGATCTTCATTTCTTTGTTGCTCCTTTTTTTTTCAAAACCCTAGGTGTTTTTGATTTTTCTAAGTTTTTCAAATGTTATAGATTTTCAAAGATTTAAAAGATCACCTTTAGCAAAAGGAATTAGGATTGTGCCCCCAACGGAAACAAAACTTTATTATGGATATATGAATTGATCAAGATCCAAACTATGGCAGGATACAAATGCAGATTGATTGATTTTGATAAGATCTAAGACAATGACTATGACAAGAGTGTCAAAGATTGATAATTGCTGTTAAGCTGTATATTTCCTGCGAAACGGTTCAAAGAAATAGATATGAAAGATGGAATGGATAAGCTAAGATAGATGGAAGTGATATATGTGATATGATGGAGTGGATAGATGCTAAGCGATCTCATAGATGGAGGAAGTCACTTTTTAGATAGTGCTTGTTTACCAGGTTTTCACCATCTAAATTTATTGCATTTTCCTCACTTTTCTCTCTCTTTTTTTTTTGTTTTATGCTTTTTAGAGATTTTTTGCTTTTCTGATTTTTACTGATTTCTTCAAGACTTTATATGCTTTTTATTGATTTTTTCCAGAACTTTATATCTCAAGCATATAATTTCTTGAGATGAATAGAATTGATAGGTTCATTAAACCAATCACCTTCAGGGGTAGATAACTTGTATGCTCATGATCCATATGCTGCTACTATGACAAAAGGTCCTAGCCAATTTGGTTCAAATTTTCCCTTCTTTTCTTGGTCTTGCTGATTTCTTGGATTCTCCCTTAGAACTATATCTCCAATATGAAAAATGCGTGGCTTGACTCTATGGTTATAACTTCTTGCCATTCTTTGTTGATATACTTTCAAATGATCTGTTGCATTTTGTCGACATTCCTGAATCGGTTCAAGTTCCTGGAGTCGAGAGACTCGTTGTTCTTTTTCTGGTATAAGACCTTTTAAGGATACTCATAGAGAAGGTATCTATACTTCTATAGGTAATATGGCTTCTAATCCATATACCAAACAATATGGAGTTGCCCCTGTTGGAGTGCAGATGCTGGTTCGGTATGCCCACAGAGCAGGATTTAGCTAAATGTGCCAATCTTTTCCAGCTTTATTGACTATTTTCTTTAAAATTTTCAAGATAGATTTGTTTAATGCCTCAACTTGAATATTTCCCTGTGGATAGTATGGATTAGAAAACCTATGTTGGATATGAAATTGTTCATATAGCTCCTTCACATCTTGATTTTTGAATGGTCTTCCATTATCAGTGATAATGGTCATAGGAACTCCATAGCGACAGATTATATAATTCAAAATGAATGATGATATTTGTTTTCCTGTCACTGTTGTTAGAGGCATTGCTTCAATCCATTTAGTGAAATATTGAGTAGTAGTCAAAATAAACTTATGTCCATTAGAAGATGAGGGATTTATCTTTCCTACCAAATCAATGCCCCATTGAGAAAATGGCCATGATCCTGTCATAGGATATAATTCTTGTGCTGGTGCATGAATGAGATTCCCATGGATCTGACATTGTTTGCATTTCCTAGCATATGTGAATGAATCTCTCTCCATAGTATGCCAATAGTAACCCATACGAAGAAGTTTCTTAGCCAGTGTTAGGCCACTTCAGTGTGTGCCACAAATACTTGCATGAACTTTGTTAAGAACTTTCTTAGATTCTTCTTGTTCAAGACATCTCAACAAAGTACCATCTAGACCATGTCTGTATAGGATAATTGCAATAATAGTATAGTGAGAGGACTGGCAAATAAAATTTCTTTTCTGAATGCAAGATAGGTCAAGAGGAAGGATATTCTCTTTTAAGTACTGATAAGTTTGACCGTATAAGGATTGACTGGTTCCTGATATATAAAAAATTTGATAGATATGCTGGGATTGAATGGTAGGGGTTAAGATATCTTCCATGAGAAATTCGTAATGATGTTGATTCTCCTTATTTTGCGAGAGAGATGCTATTGTAGCCATTGCATCTGCTACTTTATTCTCATTTCTTGGAATCTGGGTGAATGATATTTCTTTAAAGTGTTCTTCAAATTCCTCTACTAGTTGTTTGTATGACATTAGTTTATCATCCTTAGTTTGATAATCATCATTTATTTGGTTGATGATAAGTTGTGAATCACCATAGTCATTTAATTCTTTGACATTCCCTTCAATGGCCATTTTTAGCCCAATAGCCAATGCTTCATATTTTGCAGTATTGTTTGTGCCTGGAAACTACAGTCTATAATATTTTAGAATTGTGTGTCCCTGAGGTGTGATGAAAAAGATTCCTGTGCTTGATCCATATTGTGTATAACAACTATCAAAGTACAATTCCCAAAAGTTTGTACTTACTGTTAGAATGTCTGCATCAGGAAATTCAATGTGCAATGGTATGTCATTTTGTAAAGGAGCTTCAGCCAATTGATTAGCAATGACCTGTAACTTGATAGCTTTTTGGTTAACATACTTTATATCAAATTCACTCAGTATCATAACCCATTTGGCTAGTCTTCTTGTCAATGTTGACTTGCTCAACAAATACTTTAGTGGATCTATTTTTGCTATTAGTTTCATAGAATGAATCACCATATAATGTCGCAGCTTCTGAGTTGCAAATACAACTGCTAGACATATCTTCTCTATTGAAGAATAATTTAATTCATAGACAACAAGCGTTCTACTGATATAATACAATTCTCTTTCTTTTCCTTCTTCAGCATGTTGAGCTAAGATAGCTACTAATGATACATTTGTCGCTGAGATATAGAGCAACAATGGTTTCCCTTTGGTTGGTGATACTAGTATTGGAGGATTCATGAGATATTCTTTGATTTGCATAAAAGATTCTTCACATCTTTGATCCCATTTGAATGGAATATTCTTATGTAGAAGATGGGTGAATGGACGACATCTATCTGCTAACTGAGAGACAAATCTCCTGATTGATTTCAATCTTCCTTGTAAAGATCACAATTGACTTATGTTCCTAGGTGACTCGATCTCCATGATGGCTTTGACCTTTTCAGGATCTACTTCAATTCCACAAGCTGATATAATGTACCCAAGAAGTTTTCCAGAGGCTACTCCAAATGCACATTTCTTTGGATTTAATCTCAACTGATATCTTTCCAGTCTGTCAAAAATCTTGCTTAAGATATTTAAATGTTCTTGTCTTGTATGAGATTGTGGAAGTATATCATCTACATAATCTTCCATAAATGTATGCATCATGTCATAGAAAATTATTGTCATAGCCCTTTGATAAGTCACTCCTGCATTCTTAAGCCCAAATGGCATAACATTCTAGCAATACATTCCCCATGCACAAGTGAAAGCTATATTTTCTTGATCTTCAGGCGCAATTCTTATTTGATTATATCCCGAAAAGCCATCCATTAATGAAAACATCTCATGTCTTGCCGATAAGTCCACAATTATATCAATGTTCAGTAACAGGAAATCATCTTTTGGACATGCTTTATTCAGATCTCTGAAATCTGTATAGACTCTTATGCTTTTATCTAGATTTGACACTAGTACAATACTTGAAACCCATTCTGGATAAGCAACAAGTCTTATAAAACCCACATCTAATAGTTTCTTCAGCTTGGTTTTTACAAGAAGAGCAATGTGTGGATGCATCTTTCTTAACTTTTGCTTAACTACTTTTTCTTTAAAATCCACATTAAGATGATGCATGCTAAGATCTGGATTAAGTACTGGCATGTGTACATAGGACCAAGCAAAATTTATTTGTCTTTGCTTAAAGAATTCCATGTATTCTTTCCTCTCTTCATCTGATAACGAGGAAGCATAATGAAGTATTTTAGGGTCCTTTGATGTACCAATGTTTATTGCTTATGTTGGTTCTATCAGGATAGCAGATCTCTCCTAAAACATATGCAGGAAGAATGTCAAACTTTCCATCTTCTGGCGCCTCAAAGAGGTTTTCACCATCAAATACGTACTTTATTTTCCCTTTTGATTGATCTAGTGTTGCCATGAAATGTTTTTCAACAGTAGGTCTCTTTCCTTGTTTTATTTCAATTTTGCGAATGGAAAGTTTGGCATTCTCTTAACTATGAGAAAAGGTACTTGATTCTGTAATGGAAGATATCTTAGGTGTTATGGGTTCGATAACATTAAGATACACAGCTAAGTCATGATCATTGGAAAAGACATCTAATTCAAGGTTTTCTAAATTATCCCAATCAATTAGTTCAGGATGAAGAAGGGATAAGTTGTAATCACTATCATCATTAGGTGCTTCAAAGTTCATGACATAATGATCATAATTTGACATAGAGTAGGTAATGTCATAGATTGAATGATTTTGAGAATTGTCTCTCCCAAGCGTCTCCCATTTATTTCTAACAAAACCAGTATTAGTATTTTGTGGTTCACACTCAAATGGTTCTTCAACTAATGTTTGTCCTATTGGGACTCATAAATTTGAGTCAAGTTTTGAGGCCCATTTGAAAAAAAATTCTCTGCACTGTCAAATGAGCACTTAGTGAATCATCTAGAGTGGCCTAGTTAGAAAGAGGTTAAAATCGATCCAGTTAATTATCAAAGGATAAGGCTTGGGAAATATGTCCTACACATTTCATTTGGCCTATGAAGTGTTATGCAACTTTCAGATTTTAGTTTGGATCAGTTTATCAGGTACCCATTTCAAGGGGTGAGATGAAAGTGCATCTTAGGTGCAAATGCAAATTTTATCAAGTAGCCTACTTCGAGTTCCTATATCTTTTGACCAGTTGATCGTCATGCTAAAATTCAAATTGAATTGAAATTCATGCATATAGGTGAGTCAACACACCAAGTTTCAAGTCTTTATGAATCCATTTTCTCAATTTGGTAAGCTCAATCCGTTTGCAGTTTGTGTTGTTTGCACGAGTTCCTGATTCAACATTTAGTCAGAACACCACTTTGCACATGTGTAAAAGATGCCCCAGTGAATGCCATGTTAGAATGTTTATTCCAGGATATTGATGGTATAAAAAACAAGATATGTTTCTAGTTTGAAGCCCTTTCCAATCTGTTTGATCAGTTTTCCACGATGATTTCTTGAGCCACTTTATTGAGTTTTCTGCACTTTCATTGTTGCATCAGTTAAAGTTGCTATTTTCATGAGCTCACTAGTTGCACCCTATCAGCTTCTCAGTTGAACTGATCATCCCAAGGTCTTCTTTTTACTTCAAGGTATCTATGCCTCAGATTTGGAGGTCTATGGAGATCGTTTGATATTTTTTAAGAAAGACACTTTGAGGTCCCTGCACATTCATTTTATCAAGTTCATAGTGCTGACAAAGCCATTTGGTCATCTTTGACGATTAATATTTCTTCACTTGGAATTCGTCTTGAGAAACGGTTTGGCAGAGTGAATGTTTATATATCAGACAACACGCTTGTCAGTTTGCGAAGTCTAGAAAGGTGTTTTGACCAGTTTGAAAATTGCATCTTTGGGTTTAAATGCAAAAATGTGGCGCAAGCACCTGAAAGTTGCAAAACTCAGTTTAAGGATCAGATAACTGTGCCGATCAACTCTAAAGGTATGTTCAAGGTTCCTGAGGTGTTTTCAATGGTCAGTTGCATGAAAACAATTTTTTTTTTAGCTAGACCCTCTTTGGGGCCTGACCTGACTTGCCACTTCATGTGTCTTTTCAGGAAAATTTTAAATTGTTATTTTAAATCATGTGTTTTATGATTTAAGAGATATAGAAGATGCTAGAAAATATTATAAGAGAAATATGGAAATTAATGATACATTGAAGCAGATGCTTGGCTATTTGATAGCTGAAAGGGTGTAAAACCAAAGTTTTCGAATTTTGGTAGCATTCTCTCTGATAGATGGCGTGGAATGGATAAGAGTTTAGAAGTTTCAGCAAATTGATTGCCAATCCACCTTAGCATTTGATTTTAATTATGGATATAATTAACATGTGTAGATTTTATTGACATTGGTGTAAACCAAATTCCTCAACCCTCTCCAGAGAAAGGCATGGCTGCAGACAAAGAAGGTATTAAGAAACTTCCAAGCAAATGGGTGGAAAAGGTAAATGGCTCAAAATTTCAATGCAAATGCCTTTGGCATGTGTAAATTGCTAGCATCATTCATGTTTGGTGGTGCAGAACATGGTTTGTAAAGACTATCCTAAAACTTCACCAATGTAATTAGCAGGTTTGCAGATCCTCCCTCCTGCGTGTGGTATTCTATAGAAGGCAGAGAAACTCTCAAGCAAATGCAATTCGTAGGTGCCAACTCCCTCTGTGCAAAATGTGGTATGGTGAGAAGACAAATAAAATTCAATAAATGCTTTGATAGGCGTTAAAGCCAATCTCCTCCTTCCCCTGCATGATGGCTATTTGAAAAGATTTAGAAACTGCTAAGCAAGTGCACTACAAATGTGGTATGGGCAGCACTAATAGAAAACCTCAAGCAAGTTGCGTTTGCAGGTGTAAATGCCAAAACCTTCAGGAAAATGCATTTGAGAGGCATAAAGCCCAGACAGCTTACCTCTCCTGCATGGATCCTCTATGAATGGTGTTGAAGAGCCATTGAAGTTTTCTGCAAATGAAAATTGGTAGGTGTAATGCCCAACCCTCCATGTGTGGTGTTGAACAAACAATTTAAAAAAAATAAAACCTTTTAACAAATGAAACTTCTAGGCAAACTCATAAATTTCTAAGAAAATGCAGTTCCAGGCAAAATACCATTATCCCACATTGACTAGGCGGAGCTATATTTGAGTATTTAAATACAAAAACACACCTATCCATAGTGTCAAAGCCTTGAGGCTTTTGACATAAAGTGCAAGCTTGGCACCCAGTGGACCCCAGACATGCATGCATGATTCCTGAGGTGACAAGGAGGCTAGTTGGCAACCAGGTGGACCCCATGTGTGCACGATTCATGAGGTAAGTGATTTTTGTAGTGGAAGGATGAATTAACTAGTGAGTAGGTTTGAGGATGATTGATGGTGGTCACTATGTCGCTATGCGAAGGTGCATGAAGGTTACCCTTCGCGAACCAACGACAAGTGAGTTGGCAGGTACAAGTGACGGTCTAGCTGGTAAGTCCCGGTGAGATGGCGATGATGTGGCAGCTAGGTGGCGATCTGTGGTGGCGCTCAATTGGCAGACACGTGGTGGGCCCAACAGTTTCGATGAAAGTGCCTGTTCGATGAGACTTGCAGATTGCTCGCCGAAGAAGAAATTCCATCGAAAGACTGAGGCCAGACTACTGAGGTGGCAACCAGTGGACCCTGCATGTGAATCACAGGCTGCCACGTGGCAGGGCATCAGGTGAAAAATGGATAGAAAAATTAAAAGTTAAATGCATAGTTCAGACTATAAAGAAAAATGAAAAATTTAAATGATGTGCTCACATTGAGTGATTAATTTTCTTGAGGGGTATTTTTTGTCCAAGCATAGAATTATTATATACTGTCAGAAAGCTCTCAAGATGAGGAATGTAGTCATGCAATTTGTTTCAACAAACATTAGATATTTTGAGAGCAGTTTACATGGGAAGAAAAGGAAATATTTTTCAGTTGGGGAAAAAGGGACACTTGGCAATCTCTGATGCATTCTGGTCTTTTCCCCCCTCCTTCATATTCCCATTTCTTCTCATTTGTAAGGGTTCTAGAATTTTGGAGAAATGCTCTAGATTTTCATGGTTTCCAGTTTTGAGTTTTCTTCAAGGTTATACAGGGCAATGTCCTTTTTCAGAGAATAGAGTATCATTCATGCCATAGGTGTTTCTAGTTGCAGGTTTCTATGTATGTAAGGTATGCATAAATTCACACAGAATTTGTCTCTAAATTGTACTTTCATTTTATTCAAATCAGAATCTTAAGGAGGATCAATTTTGTCATGAGCAGCTGTGTCTGTGAGTGTAATGCTGGCTTGTAGGTAATCTTTTAAGGGAGATTTTAAACTCTATGAGCAAACATTAATGAAATAGGGTTCATGTTCTGGATTTGACATTTTCTGTGAATGAGCTGAGTAATGCATTTATGTAAGGCATTAATGTAGGAATACTTGATGATGAAGATGGATTTGTAGTAGAAGTTTTCATTTATAGTTTGATGTATGACTCTGTTGCCCTTGGATAAGGCACTGATCTTCCATTTAAGGGGATTCTAAAAAAATTTAAAATCAAATTAGAATATCTTTATTTTATGTTTTGTTGAAATGTTCCATCTATATCATGCTCAAACATAAGTTAAGTTGTATGTGTAGATCTATCCCATCTGCAATAACCTACTTGTTGTTGAGCCCTGGTGAGATCCATCTGCTTCTGTTGATGTTGTCATAAGTGTGTAATGGGTTTAATTTTAAGCATCAAAGGTATACCCACCTATGTTTTGCAGAGCCTGAAGAGTAGAAGGATCCATATCCTTGTCATGTTGTCCGAGTCCTAAAGTTCTTCATAGATTGAAATTGGCTATTTCATAGATCAATTGCAGGTAAACTTGGGTTAACTAGTTTTAGTGAACAACATGTCCCTTAAATGAATGGATTATATCAACACACATGTCTTTAATATTGCAAATTCCTTCTTGATTATTTTCAAAGACTCAATTTGCATTTTGGAATTGACATACTTGTGTACATGATAAAGAGGATTCTTTTGCTAGATTTTGTCTCCTTTCGAACTCAACTTCTTCTGGACTAATAGTCAATCCTACTTGACTATTTCTTAATTCTTCTATGGTTCTGCCACATCTTGATCAGAGATTACTTTAGTGGCGAATATTCACCAATGTAAAATTTTTCACTTCGACGACCTAGGAAATGGCGAATATTTTGTACCGATTGGGGGTGGCCATGTCGCCATAACATTATCAATTTCCATCAAAGTCATGGCCCGATCGCCATATGTTTTATACAATTAAATGTTTCTCTACAATGATTTTTCCAATATAATATATGGTGGACACACGATAAATTTAATTTTTTTGCCTACACTCTCCGAGGTTGCCTTAATAGACGACCTTAATTCTCCTATAGGCATGTGAAGATTTGTTAGCGAGGAGGACCCAATTCACTTGACATCTTGCCGACACATGTCTCCATTCACCCCAACTTTCACCAACTATATTGTATTTGCCAATTATTTGGACGATGTATAATCACCAAGAAAATTACATAAATTGTATTTGGACGACCTATAATTGCCTTGAAAATTACATGTCGTGTTATAGTTACACAGGATTCACCAAATATTTGTATACCATATAAAATTCTCATGGAATTTGCCATATAAGGATTAGTATAAATACATGAATAGATCAGATCTATCTCAACACAATCTAGTGGGTTCTATACTTTGAAATCTGATCAATAGAAAAGTTTCAGACCAAGGAAAATCATTGTTGTTGACTACATTGGCGACTGCTAGTGACCTAAAGGTGAGCGATCATATTTTTGAAGTGTTATAATATTATTCTAAATTTATCTATATTTGTTTCCATTGTTGAGTTCATTTTTATTCAGTGGCGACCCATCAGTGTCAAGTAGTCAGGACTCAAGGGGGACATTCAAACCCCAGACATCTAGATTGTAGGTCATAGGGCCAATGAAACATATATTATACATTATAGTCTATTATTGCTTCTTCAACAAATTGATATTTTTTTGGCAGCCTTTATTTCATTGAAGATGTCGAATAGGAAGAAGGGTAGGAAACCTAAATGTGGGGAAGGGCATGAGAGGCCAACAAAAAGAAGAACATGTCTTTGTACTTTGGCATTGGAAAAGATTGTGGTGAAAATCGGGAAGGTACATCATCACAAGTACAAGTACAAAATTCACCACCTACACTGCATGTTGAAGATGACGGTGAACTTGATATCTCAGATCAGTATGATCTTGAAGAAGATTATCTGGTAGATGCCCAAGTTAGTCAGAATGATATAATCGACTTGGGTGATAATTCCATTGATGATAATGCACGTAAGGGGAAAAGAAAAGCCATATCAAAAAAGGGTGAACCACAATTAAAAAAGGATTGGGTTTGGGATATGTCAGTGAGGAATTTTCAAATTAATTGGGCATCAAAGTATCCATTCATTGAACTAGTGGAGAATCCAATTGAAGGCGAACCTCCAATAGAATGCAAGTGTAAGATTTGCACTTGGAAACACAACAAGGAAATTAGGTTGTAGCTAAAATTTGACACCATAGAAAAGCATATGGGTAAAGTTTATGAAAAACAAATGATAGATGGGGTTGAAAAATTAGTGATTAGATGGAAAATAAAGGAGGAATGTAAGCTTGTGAGGAATGCCAAAGAGTATTATTTTCATGAGAAAATAAAGACGAAGCCTGGTGAAGTTAAAGGTTCTATTGAAGCTAGTTTTGGAAAAGCAATGCAAATAGAACAATTGGGAAAAGTTGTTCAGGTAAGCATTGTTTTTTATATTTCGAGTAGAGGGTGTGCTATGACAGATTTCCCATCAATTAGTGGTTTATTACACTTTTTGAAAGTTCCTTACTATCCTAATAGACATTGCTGAGTAAACAATGGATGCGAATGGGAAAGTTGTCTTGTTGAGGTTGAAAAAGATGATGTAAAGGAAAAAATAAGAGAGTCAAACTTTATTGCATTTTCTTTAGATGAAGTTACGATAGTAGATAATACTTCATGGGTATGCATGCATGTTTATACTATATAGAATCATACCCGCCAACCTCATCTACTATCTGTTGCTAAAATGAAGGAGAGTGCGACAACAGAAAAATGATTTCAACTAGTAAAGAGAAGTTTAATTGAATATGGAGGTATGGATGACATGACGGTAGCCAAAAAATTGGTTTTTGTTGGAGCAGATAGAGCTTCAGTAATGCAAGATCACAGGAATGGTCTTTGTACAAAGATTGAAACTTCATTTGCACTATACATTACTGCAATTCACTACATGGCTCACAAAATGAATCTAACTTTTGGAATTGTAAGCAAGTTTGCTTCAGTTAAAAAAAATGATATTTTAATCAGAGAGATCTACTCACACTTCTATCGAAGTCCCAAGCGATTTATGGAATTTCAACACTTTGCTGATGGAATAACTGATGGGAACAATCTTCTCAAGGATAATGATACCAGATGGATCTCTTTGGATGGTCCAGTGCATCGAGTGTTTTCAGAATATCCATCCTTGATTGAACTATTTCATGTAAATCATGATGAATCAGATCAACCAAAATTTCCTAACCTTCTTTGGAGGTTAAGTAATTTAGATACACTCTTAACTTTAGCAGCTCTTTTGCCCATGCTAGAGGAAATGAGGATTATTATGAAGGCTACCCAAAAAAGAGCTCTGTATAGTACAGAATATGCTACACTGCATAAGATGACATGCATTGCCCCTGACAATCTCTATCGAAATCAACCAACACTATCTGATGAAAAATTTGTTAAGTGGCAGACACTCACAGATTTGAATAATCCTAATAACTTTTTACAAATCAATGCAGATGGGGAGGTATGTACCAATGTAGGGGGAGTTGAGATACCAATGCACTTCTATGCTATGATCGACCCTGAGGAACCAGGAAAGCACCCCAAGAAGCATCTAGCAAGAGTTACAAGGGAATATTTCAACAAGATTGTTGAAACTGTAACTACTTCTGTGAAGAAAATTGCGTATGATCTTTCCTTACAAATTAGAAGCATATTCCCTCTTGACAACCTTCTTGAAGCCATGTCTATTGTGTTTCCTCATTATTGGAGCCTCAACATTGCATCTGATTTTTGAAGTAAGCTACTGATTTTGATAAAACAATTTTGCATATCTAGAGAATTGAATGGAGTAACTATAAATGGAATATTAGACAAAATTCATCTTCGAGAGAAATCATCTCATTTTGCATGCACTATGAGAGAACAATATGGAAAAATGGAGAACCCGTGTGAAGAGGGATCAGTAACAAGGCTTTAGAAAACTATAGCTGAGAACTCAGCGTTGCATGATTTAATGCTAGAATATTTGAAGCTTTCTGATTTATGTCTTACCATGATATTGGGTTTGGTGGAAGATGAGAGAGTTTTCAATGCTTTGGGGTTCCTAAATTCAAAGCTAAGAAACAAAGTAGACAAAAATTTGGAAAATTGCTTGAGGCTCTATACATCTAGGTATGATGTCCATACTTTTCCTTACGATAGGGCACTACAAATATGGAGGTCCAAATGTGAAAGAAGAGGTTTGGGAAACATTTCAAACCAAAGTGCCAGTGGGACTATTGACTCATGTACTGGACCTACTGGTAGCATTGAGATGCAGTTCATTGAAGGTATGCAGACTCAGAGTGAAGAAACCACATACAAGAATCAAGAAAGCTCTAAATTTGATGAGGATGAATGGCAATTGTAAGAGATTGGTATTTATTAATCTTATTACTATATCTCATCATTCATATTACAAAAGCATATTACTTTGTGCAATTAGAATTTAATATTGATTTGTAATTGCATTTTTCAACTTTCTATTTCTAGATTTAAAATAGCATGATAAAAAATAGACCATAATGTGTTTATTGATACATAAATGTTTATTGTTTATTTAGACATGTTTGAGTCTCAAATCTATGTGATACATTTCAGAACCATATGATACAATTCATTCAATAGTAATACACATGTCGAGAACTTAGATTTTCATTAATTCTTTCAAAATATAGCCATATGATACAATTCATTCAATAGTAATACACCAATCTGTGTGATTCTCCATGCAAATTGCAAAAGTGAATACAAAGTTTCAGAACCCTTTGCAAATGACCTTGAATTCCCTTTTATAGAAACAAGAGAGAAAAAATAAATCTTGTGTGATTCTCCAATGTCCATGCAAAAGTGAGTACAAAGTTTCAGAACCCTTTGCAAATGACCCTGAATTCCCTTTTATAGAAACAAGGGAGCAACAATATCTTCAGGTTGAATTTCAAGTTTGCAACATGTGAAGACTCAACATCAAAATCAAAAAATCAACACAAATTTATATGGCCATCATAGGCTATATTAGCAATTTAACATCTGCTACATGTCTGATGTCTCCTGTTTAAAAAATAGAGTTCAAAATTAAATATTAATTCACGCTATGACAAATTAAATATAGATAATAGCAGTGCCTAAAACCTAGTAATCGGAAATACAGAAATGCATAAATGTTAAAGCAAGGGAGAATTTGAGAATACAAATTTACTGGCTGAAGTTTTGCACTGTGCATCATAGATTCATAGGTTGGATTAGCAAAATAGCAATAGCGAGTGTTGGTTTTTTCCCATTCACAAAAAAGAGTTATTTCAAGCGATACCAAATTCGAAATAGAAAAAACATAAAACCTTAAAATTAAGAGTTAAAGAAGAAAATTGTGCAATACATACTATGATTCTTAAGATTTCTGTGCCAGTTTTTGTAGGGTGCTCCACTCTTCATCTGATGGAAGGTCAATATTCTATAAACTATGGAAAGTCAACTGCAAATTCGTCAACATTCCATATTTAGAATATTGACTTGATATCACTGTTTCATCCAATACCAAATCTAGAGTTGTAAATGGTTGGATGAATTACATAAAGCTTTGGGGAGTTGTGTCCTTAGGAAGCAAGTCTAAATCAGGCTTCATTTTTATCTCCATTCTTTTTTTTGTAAGCTTCTTTTCCAATGAATTTATTTGATGTGTCAACGGTCTTAGGCAAACCAAGTTTAATCAAATTATTTTTCTTTTCTTACATCTTAAATATCATTTTTCCACAATTTTCCATAACTTTTGATTTTTCCCTTAGTTTCTGGCATTTTTGAATGATAGATGATGTTTTATCTGTGGCATCAATGTGGCTCTTAATTCCCTTGGATGCCAAGTAGCTGTCACTGGAACTGTAGACTACTTGTAGAATCTATTTTGCCATATCCTCTTTTGAATAAACATGAATGCTCTTCTCAGAGTGCCCTTTGATTTTCATATAAATTACTCTCAGAATTTCATTCAATTCAAACCATTCACACAACTTGTCACTCCTTTGCATTATTTGCTGCCAAATGTTTTCTTGTATATAATTCATTGTATTTTTCATATTATCTTTCGATCTATCCTCCAAAGTTTTTATTTTATCATTTGCATTGTGCAATTCTTCTTTTATTTGTGCACATTTTTTTTCTTTCTTCCTCTACTTCCTCTTGCAAATGTTTTTCTTTTTCCTTCCCACGATCCAATAGGTCCTATAATTTTCTCATTTCGACAGCAGCAGACTCAAAATTTGTGTATAATTTTTGAAAATTGGCTCTTCCCTCATCAATTTTTTTACTGCTTTTAGCCATTTTTTTACTCCGGTCCTTCAATTCTGCACCCATCTTCTTCTGCTCTGCAATTTCTACTGCAGGGCCCAAATTTTTTATCCTTTTCTGTAAATCATTGCACTTGTTATCTGTTTCTTTCCTCTTTGATTTTTTGTTTGCCAGGTCTGCCTGTAACTTTTCTATTTGTTTCTCCAGTTTATTTTTTTCTCTCTCCACCTTTAGCGGTGAAGTGTAGACCACTTCATTAGTCCTTTTTGACACACTAATTTTGTCCACATTATGTACTTTGGAAAAATCCATTTGGAGGGTGCTAACTTGAAATTCAGAGGGATCTATCTGACTGTGTGGTGGATTTTTATCTTCATTTGGGGTTGGGGGCATAACAACCATGAACTCCATCATATCTTTCTGTGGGTCATATGTTGGAAATACCCTATTCCTTGCAAGCTCTTCGTTTAAAACTTTAGTCAAGGAAACCCTATGAAATGTTATCTTTTTTTCTTTATTTTCTTTTGTTGTGTGTTCATATTTTTCATAGTAATCATGAAATTGAAAATCTGGTCTTGCTGAAGTAATTGAATGTTTGAAATGTGACATAGGAATACCAGAGGCTCCAGTTCTACTTATTCCTGTGGATTTAACTAATTCTTGACTAGGATTACCAACAACAATTCTTGATCCTGTCCCTCCCCACTGACACTTTCATGTGTAGTTTTCATAATCTTTTTAGGTGTGTGATTTGAAGCTACAAATGATTGTTTTGTAGTGTTAGTGGCACTTGATATAGGATTCTGAATAGTATTAGTATCTACCACTTACGGCCTCTTGTGAGAGATATTTTGTTGTAGCCCTTGTCCAACAACAAGACAACTAGTATTAGTAGTACTAGTAGTACCCATGTCAACCCCACCAATCACAACGTCACTTGACTGAACAATACTGGGAATACTATCCCCAGATTCCCCACCTATGGAAGTGGCACTTGATTCACCACCAATGGGAATACCATGATGTGGTGGTGGTTGTGGATTTGAACCTGAAACAAATGTAGGTGGACCTTGAGGGTAATGAGTAGTACCTATCCATGATGAATCTAAAGAATCAAGTCCAATGACTGGTTTAACAAAATCTTTTGATTTTGACTCTAATGGAAGTTGTACGTGAAGTGGATACCAAATGTCCTCTCCTCTGGCACCTAGACCACCACCTTCAAAACCCATTTTTTCCACAATGCTTGCTCCTTTGCTATATTTTTCTTTCATGGACTCATTGACTACACCTAATATTTTAGGGACTATAGTAGTTGTTGGAGTGGGCTCAATGTCATACTCATCATCATCTTCACTACTATCATATGTTGTTGTGGGATGCTCCATATTCCACAATTTTGTACACTCTCCATCCTCGTCGATGGTCTCAAATTCTGCACTGGTCTTTGGTTCACTAAGATTCTTCCTCATAGTCCAAAAATCATTTATTTTGGTTTGAGTCCAAAAACTCTCTTTACATTCTTGCAAAATTGATTTGGGAATAGATTTCTTAGATGGATAGATTTTAGGTAGAAATTATAGGAAATCTTATTTTGGATGCTCTGGCCCTCCTCTGTTGTCCTCTGTGTGTGCAATGCCATAATTTGTGATGAAATTTCTTCTATTGAAATGTTATTGTCAGCTGCAATTTTCTCCTTCTCTTTTTTAACCTCATCTCAGGAGTCCATGTTTCTAAGCTTTTCTAGCAATGGTTTACTTTCATGTTGACATAACGCTAAAGATTTCCCATTTTTCTTAAGCCTTGATTGAACTAGACTGACTGGATCATACTGCTAGAGACCCTCATCACCAAAGTTAAAAACTGTCAAAAAATCATGTGCCACATTGAATGCTTTTCTCTCAAATGTGAACCCTCCACATGAGAAAGGCAAGGAAGGAAATATGCTCTTCTTTTGTTGACCATGGAAGTGCCTATCTATTCTCTCCAATTGTTGCACATAGTCCAATGCAAATACCCTCTCTGTCACATGTATTGGAAGTCTGTATGGTTTTACTGTCGATCCGTAAAACCTTAACACAGTGAATTCTTCCATGAAGAACTAGTCAACCAATTCTATTTGACTTCTGAGTTGAATGCAATCTCTACAAGACATAGGCAACCTAGGCATTGGAGTGCTTGTAATTTCATTATACATTGGTGCCAAAAAGAAGTTTACAAAATGGTTGTAGTTCTTTCTTTTATCATGTATCCTTATCTTTGGTGTCCATTCATATATTGGACACTCTGTTGTCTTCCCAGTATTCTCATCAATCTTATAGTTCACAATTTGAAGCTTGTTGGTCTCGAATATTGCACGATACTTGGATAGAAGGAGATAGCACAAGTAGGATGAGAACCTAAATGTCTTACATGAACCTTTTTTGATCATTAGTAATTGTTTTTGCATGGATTGAACAATGTGCTCAATAAAATTATATCTTACTGGCTGACCTAAATAATGGATATTATAAATCATTTGAAGAAGGTTTGCACCCACTTCCCTATCATTTTCCAATCCTAGGCAAAATGACAGCAAGGAAATAGTATCCCTTGTTAGGGTTCCCACAGATACTGAGAGGGGGGGGTGAATCAGTATCTGATCGGTAATGTAATTTTCTTAATATAAAACATACAGAACATAAAGTAATAGTGTACCGGTATGCAAGAATTAATGTAATAAATAGAATCAAAAACATCCACATGAAAAGAACACCATAACACAATATGTTTAACGAGGAAACCCAGTGTGGGAAAAACCTCGGTGGGATTTGTGACCCACAATATTCACTTTCTGGCCAATAAGAGAATATTACTTACAATAGGAAGGCCAACTGCCTAGAGCACACTACTCAGTGAGAAGTCACACTGACTTACAATGAGGATTATGCTAATCCAATATTTTATACTGCTTAATAATAGCATCTTCAATGCCAGATTCAGTACCAGTTCTTGCTCTGTTCTTTACATATACCCTTGACCTATAATTTGCACATTAGGTCTATCTCATAATTTTCTTTATGCTCGCTATACGTCACTTACAAATGTCTACAATGATCTCTTTTATATACAAGAGTCATTTTACAATTTGCCAAGTCGGCTTACAATAATAAACAAAATATTACATATCAAAAATCTTGTTGGCCTCTGTGCCGATATACATCTTTTTCTTTTGTGTCAGTGCTGGTGCCAGTGTAGAGTGGTCTTGTTGATGCCGGTGCACTGTCTTGCTTGAATAATGCTTTGCCGGTAGAATGTCTTGTCGGTGCCATAGGATTGCAAGGTTTCCATCAATGACAAAACCTTCAATCACATACAATGTTTCATTGGAGTGTCCATATGCCAACAATCTCCCCCTTTGGCATTGATGGCAACACTCATGAGAAATTCCAAAAAGATGTCCAAAAATGTGAAGACCAAAAATTTACCAAAAAAATGAGTGACTCCCCCTGAGCATATGATCCCCGTGTTTTGAATTTTCTCATCCTACTACTCCCCCTTTGGCATCAATGACAAAGGTTAGTAGAGTTTGTAGTTATACCAGTCCATAACCTCAACCTTGTAGTTGGGTAGTTATTATCTGAAAAAGATCGCCCAAAATTAAGTTTATACTATCCATAAACTTTTTGCTATCTTTTATTGCGGTTTCAGTTCTCTTCACAGTGCCGGTGAGAGGCTGCAATTGCTCTACCGGTGTTTTACTTCCCAGTGTTAATGCCTCTTAGATTTCCTTTCGTAGAGATGCTAGATAATCCAATCTTGGACTCAGTTTGGATCTCACGTATTTTGCCTTATTTATTATTGTCTCTTTCTCTTTCTCCTGTTTAAGTAATTTTGCCTCAAAATTTGCTAACTTATCTTCAAAAATAGATAATGAATTTGGTGAGTTGACAAAATTGTCTGCAAGCTTGTTTATCTCTTCCCGTGTCTTGCTTATCTTCTTGTCTACATCTATAGTCAGGAAGTTTGTTTTGCATGTGTCTTTGTACTCTTTTAACAAACTACACAGTTCCAGTAGAAGTGTGTCAAAATCTCTGTTACACTTCTTAATTCTTTCCTCAAAGAATTTCTGTTTCTCCTTTTCTACAATGTCCTTTATAGATTCTACCTTTATTTGCTCAATATTTCTAGAAATGTATTTACATAGTGTATCCAACTGTCCTAAAGAATCTTTATTATCTATATCACAATTAGGAGCTATTGTTTTCAAAAATGGGATTGAATCATCTATTGCTTTGTAAGCTTGTGAGCTATAGTCAGTTATTTTCTTGATGGATTCAAGTAATACCTTAGTCACATTTGTTGACTTTGATGGTGACCCAACAAACTGAGTACCGGTGGAAGTGGCCATGCTTGTATTGACCTCTGGCAGGTCAGTTTGTGTCTGTATTTCCTTTAGTACTGGTTTTCTTGCTTCATTTCTGACCAGTGGCATCTATTCTGGAGCCTTTAGCTCTGTCGATTTCTCTATTTGTGCTTCAGATTCCATCTTTTTCCCTGTATCCACTGCCGGTTGCTCTGTATTTCCTGTTACCGAAGGCTCTTTGGCCATATCTGATTTTTCACTTGGGTCTTTATCAACTGTTATGTTGATCTTTTGGGTATCAACATTTACAGTGAATAGGACTTCAGGATTTGTATTGCTATCCTCTGTATTCATGCTTGCTGTTGCCAGTTGGTTTTTAGGGATTGTAATTTTTACAGGTGGAGGTAGGTTATCTTTAATCTTTATGCTTGGAGGTCCACCAACTTTCCCTTTCCCTTTGTCCTTCTGATATACCTTAATAGGCTTGGGATTCCTATATTCTTCTTTTTTTTCTTTTTCAACCAAAAATATGTCCCAACCATTTTCTATTTCCTCTGAAACCTCTGTAACTCTACCTGCCATCAGTGAAATTTGCCAGCGTGCAGTGGAAAAAACTGTCTGGTTAGCCTGAGCTATCAGATCATCAATTTCTTTTAGGGAGTTTACCGGATATACTGCAAGTAGTTTTTCTATTTTTATTTTCTTGTCCAGTTCAATTACTCCTTGCCTTCTGGCCTCAAGTCTTTTGTATAAGTCATCAGGAATTTCATTTAAGACTTGCAACAAAAACTTTTTAATCAGGAATTTCATTTAAGACTTGCAACAAAAACTTTTTAAACATGTCCATGTGTAATATTACACTCTCCTCAACTTCCCCTTTCTCATCAGCCGATAGGGTGTCATAAATTTTCCCTATGTTCTTCAGTTTTCCTTCCTCTGTGATCTAATTTAACAAAATTTCTAGAGGTGGCAAGTCAGTTGTTGCCTTTTTCTTTTTCTTAGGGGTCAGCTTCTTTTTAGGTGTGACCTTTCTGACTGGAGATCTCATAGCTTGTTGCTTCTGCCTTGTCCTTCTAGGTGAAGGAGTGGTTTTTGGTGAGGGGTCTCTTTTCCTAACAACTCTTTTAAAAGTTGCTGGCATATCTCCTTCTGAGGAAGTACCTACCGGTGATAGATGAGCTTTAGGTTGTTGGGATACCAACTCATCTTCAGTTATGTCAATTTTCTTTAATACATCTTCCTTAATGGCTTTTGCTTGTTTGGATCCTTTCCTCACAAAAGCTTCTACCTTCTTCACTCTTTTCTTTGATTGAATTTGGCTTTCTATGGTTTCAGCACTACCAAATATTTCTTCTTTAGGTTCATTTGGGGCTTCCAAAAGTTCTTTGGCATAAGTTTCAACTATGTGGTCATCTGTTTCATAGACCATTTTTGTTACCCAAATTATCCTGGGGACGACTGCTTCCATCCATATTTCATCCTTTTTTATAACAAAGCATATATCATCTTTGTATTTGTCTACAATCTTCTGTGATAACCTTGTCCTTTTCTTTATTTTTGTCTTGAGTGCTTGGAAGAAGTCATGAATGATGTTTTCCGTATTCTCGCCCATGGTATTGAACAGTTCTGTCAGTTGCTTTCCTTCCGGTATGTCATATCCAAAATCTTTATATCCTATATTGGGAACTTGTTTTGTTATATGAAGCATTAGACACACTAACAGATTCCCAAATCTGAAGGTTCCTTTCTTATCCTTCTTTATCTTTCCAAGGTTGTCTATCAGTTCATCCTTTAGCCATTCATAGATGTCAATTTTTGCATTGTTGGTTATTATGTCATAAGCACTCTTGATGCATAAACTTGAAACTGAGTTGAGTCTATTGGCATGAGTGGCTTTGTAACCTAATATCATGCTTATGAATCTCACATTTGTATCCTTTACATCATTAACCCTTAAAGATCTTTTATCAGATGTTGCACCTATTAGGTCAATGACTAAATCATTTGAAACTTTCTTGTTTTTATCTGGTCTTTTATCGATGGCCGGTAACCCTGTGACAACCTTTACCGCTTGCTTGGTGATCTTATGAATTGTATCTAGCCAGAAAAATTCTCCATGAACTCTGCTTAATACTATCCTAATCACATCCTTAGGAAATTCAGGAATACTAAGGATTTCTGTGAATCCTAGGGTTTCAATGGTTTTGTGTTCAGCTTTGATATTGCCGGTATCATCACATATCTCAGTTTTGTACATGGTTTTGATTTCCTCATCTCCTAGCTCTTCAATATTGCAGTGAATATACATTCTAGGGTCTTCAACATAGACAACACCTTTAGGGATTTGAGAGAATGCACCTAAGGTATCATCTTTCTTTTTTATTTCGGGTACCAACTCAAATACAGGCCTAGGTCTTTTAATTACTTCCACAATAGTAGGGTTCTCTATGTATTCAATTGCAGAGGTGGATGCCATGATAAATACCTTTTTTTGTCTTGGATGAATGATTGCTTGGAGTGTGCTTGCTTCTTGCTCGAAATGCCTTAGCTCGGAAATCTTTGCGCTCTCTAAAAGTTTGAAATCACGGTGAAATGAAATGGAGCCAAAACCTTAATTTATAAAGTCTTTTTCACTACCTACCACATTAATTGCATGTCGGTAATGTATTCACTTAACTTTATTTGCTGGTAATAAGTGATTTTAAAGTTCTTTTCTCTAACCGAGGGAATAATAGCACATGTGTCATTAGCTTGCCAAACCCTCAAGATAATAACTTCCTGCCGGTGGAGCACTGCTCTGTCCTACCGGTGGAGCATCACATTGTCCTACCGGTGGAGGAGTATCCCCAATATTAAGATCATCTTTTCTAATCCATTGTTTTGAGAATTCTCGCTTAACCTCTTCAACCTTTTCTTTACCTTTCAAGCTGGTACTTTTGTTGTCTACCGGTGTACCTTTACTTCTACAAAATTTAGCAATGTGACCAATCTTGTTACATGCATAACAGGTTACATTATTTTTCTGAATAGCTTTCCCATAACCTATGTTGGTTTGTGTTCTGCATTGATTTGATAAATGTCAAAATCTTCCACAAACATAACATCTTACATTCATTCTGTAGTTTTTAGAGTTATGACCAACTTTGTTGCATTTGGAGCATTGACCGGTGGGAGGATTGATATTTTGATATTTCCTAGTTCTACATTCATTTGCCCTATGACCATTTTTATTACAGTTAAAGCATTTTCCATTGAATTTATAAGTATTAGGAGGTCTTACCGGTTTGCTGTGATCCTGAGTATTTGCAGTACCGAAGCTTTCTCCAACTTTAAATCCAATTCCAGAAGTGTCACCTTTGGGTTTTTGATTCTTCAATAAGGTACCAAGTTCTTCTGAGCTTTTCTTGAATTTTTCTTTGTGTTGATTTGCAGTTTCCAATTCCCTTTCCAAGATTTCTTTAGTTCATTCAAGTCATTCTGAGTATGCATTAGATCTGTCTTCAACATGTCATTTTCATATCTAAGTCTTGTGCTCTCATTTGCTGCATCACTTAGTCTTCTAGTCAATTCTTCTTCATTCTTCTTTCTGTCCTCAATCTCTTTGCAAAATCTCACAGTCATATCCTGCATTTCATTTTTTGTTGTCATGATCTCTTGTTTCAACTTGCTTATCATATCATTAAGTGATTCCTTTTCATCATTCTCATTTTGTAATTTTTCACAAAGTTCTCTTCTCTTATTTCTTGTAACAGTAAGATTTTCTTGAAGTGCCTGAATGATATCCTGAGCTACTTTTAAATCATCTTCTAATTTGATATTTTTCAACTTCTCTGTATCATAGTCAGTAAGAGCTCCTTCAAGTTGCATCATTAGATTTTCCATCTTTACCGGTGTCAAGATCTTCCTCAAGCTATTAGGCTTCTGAAAATAGAGGACCAGGCTCTGATAATCATCATCATCTTCACTCCTATCATATATTGTTGTGGGATGCTCCATATTCCATAATTTTGTACACTCTCCATCCTCGTCGATGGTCTCAAATTCTGCACTGGTCTTTGGTTCACTGAGACTCTTCCTCATAGTCCAAAAATCATTTATTTTGGTTTGAGTCCAAAAACTCTCTTTACATTCTTGCAGAATTGATTTGGGAATAGATTTCTTAGATGGATTAGCAGATTTTAGGTAGAAATTATAGGAAATCTTATTTTGGATGCCCTGGCCCTCCTTTGTTGTCCTCTGTGTGTGCAATGCCATAATTTGTGATGAAATTTCTTCTGTTGAAATGTTATTGTCAGCTGCAATTTTCTCCTCTTTTTTAACCTCATCCGAGGAGTCCATGTTTCTAAGATTTTCTAGCAATGGTTTACTTTCATGTTGACATAACACTGAAGATTTCCCAATTTTCTTAAGCCTTGATTGAACTAGACCGACTGGATCATACTGCCAGAGACCCTCATCACCAAAGTTAAAAACTGTCAAAAAATCATGTGCCACATTGAATTCTTTTCTCTCAAATGTGAACCCTCCACATGAGAAAGGAAAGGAAGGAAATATGCTCTTCTTTTGTTGACCATGGAAGTTCCTATCTGTTCTCTCCAATTGTTGTACATAGTCCAATGCAAATACCCTCTCTGTCACATGTATTGGAAGTCTGTATGGTTTTATTGTCGATCCGTAAAACCTTAACACATTGAATTCTTCCATGAAGAACCAGTCAGCCAATTCTATTTGACTTCTGATTTGAATGCAATCTCTACAAGACACAGGCAACCTAGGCATTGGAGTGCTTGTAATTTCATTATACATTGGTGCCAAAAAGAAGTTTCCAAAATGGTTGTAGTTCTTTCTTTTATTATGTATCCTTATCTTTGGTGTCCATTCATATATTGGACACTCTGTTGTCTTCCCAATATTCTCATCAATCTTATAGTTCACAATTTGAAGCTTGTTGATCTCGAATATTGCACGATACTTGGATAGAAGGAGATAACACAAGTAGGATGAGAACCTAAATGTCTTACATGAACCTTTATTGATCATTAGTAATTGTTTTTGCATGGATTGAACAATGTGCTCAATAATATTATATCTTATTGGCTGACCTACACAATGGATATTATAAATCATTTGAAGAAGGTTTGTACCCACTTCCTTATCATTTTCCAATCCTGGGCAAAACGACAGCAAGGAAATAGCATCCCCAACCCATGGAACAAAAATGTTAGAATCATAAGGAGGCTTATGATTCTGATCCAACAAAATACCACTCTTTATTAGAGCTTTGATAAATGAATCTCTGCGACTTGGATCGAGACTCTCATAATTTCCTGCCAGCTTTCCTAGGTCAATTTGGACGTTTGAGTTTTGGGCTTCAAATCCTAGGTTCAACAAACGAGCAAATTCTCCCTTGTTTATGGATAGAATTTCCTCTTTTGTATTTTTATTGACAATTTCTTTTTTATCTTCATCATAATTTTTCGCGTAGAGCATGACAAAATCAGGGCAAGGGAATACTTGAGGTAACACCATGCTTCCCAATCCAACCTCCCACGATGTGATTTTATTTGTTCTTTGTTTTAACATTGGGTTGAAAACAATAAATTTTGCCCTGGTTGCATCTATCACCTTACTAGACAATGCATATCTAATATCTATGATACGCTTCTCACCATGGATAGCAAGGTCATAAATATCATGGTATTCATCAGTGAAACTTGGTGTTTTAACCAACTCGGTTAGGTACATTTTGTTTTTCACTTTGCTTCCTGTTGAACTACTGCTTCCTATTTTCCCCATCGTTGTTATTGTTAATAATTTAAAATAATGCTAGATAAAAACCTGAAAATGCTAACCCTCAAATTGGACCACGAGATTAAAAAAAGCAAAAAAGGTGGGATGTAGGTGTTCTAGATTTTACCCGAAATTTCTATTTCACTACATTGGCGTAGACAGTCTCTGTTGCAACTTGCATTCCTCAATCTAGTAGTTGTTTTTGAATCTCCCTCGATTTACAAGTTTGTCCATGAAATGAAATACGATTATGATTTATGAGTCTCTTATTTTGAAAACTCTGAAAAGTACAAAAGTAATACCTAAAGGGCAAAATATCTAGAATCATGTTGTAATTTTATTAATTACTATTAATAACTATTCGATGCCGAAGGACAAAACATTCATTACTTCAGTATAAATTTTGAGGACATAAGAATCATGTTGTAATTTTATTAATTATTATTAATAACTATTCGATGCCGAAGGACAAAACATTCATTACTTCTGTATAAATTTTGAGGATATTAAATGTAAAACGTTCAATTCCAGGCGAAGTTCTCACAAATGTGTTCACTTCCCACATTCGGACCGAAATCCACCCTAAGCCATTAATCTTTGATCATCCAATAGATGAGGTTACCTGTTGTCAGATGTCGTGGGTCCCATGAGTTCTGCCATTTTTCGGGCACATCACCATACTCATGTGACTTTATGAGTTTGTTTTTTAAGTCTATTTAATAATTTTAAACTTCCGCCCGAAAAAGAGCTTTATAGACTTAATTATATTTAATTAAATTTAAAACGTTTCAATTCCGGATGAAGTTCTCACAAATGTGTTCACTTCCCACATTCAAGCTGAAATCCACCCTAAGCTGTTGATCTTTGCTCATCCAACAGATGATGGTACCTGTTGTTAGTTTTCATGGGTCCCATGACTTCTTGTAGTTTTTGGACACATCACCATACTCGTGTCACTTTTCGGGTCTATTTTTTAAGTCTGTTTAATCATTTTAAACTTCCGCATGAAAAAAGAGCTTTATAGACTTAATTATATGTAATTAAATTTAAAATGTTCAATTCCGGGCGAAGTTCTCAAAAATGTGTTCACTTCCCACATTCAGGCCAAAATCCACCCTAAGTCATTGATGTTTGTTCATCCAACGGACGATGGTACCTATTGTCAGTTGTTGTGGGTCCCATGACTTCTACCATTTTTATGGCACATCACCATACTCGTGTCACTTTTTGGGTCTATTTTTTAAGTCTATTTAATCATTTTAAACTTCCGCCCGAGAAAGAGCTTTATAGACTTAATTATATTTAATTAAATTTAAAATGTTCAATTCCGGGTGAATTTCTCACAAATGTGTTCACTTCCCACATTCGGTCTGAAATCCACCCTAAGTCATTGATCTTTACTCATCCAATGGACAATGGTACCTATTTTTCAGATGTCGTGGGTCCCATGACTTCTGCCATTTTTATGGCATGTCACCATACTCGTGTCACTTTTCGGGTCATTTTTTAAGTCTATTTAATCATTTTAAACTTCCACCCGGAAAAGAGCTTTATAGACTTAATTATATTTAATTAAATTTAAAATGTTCAATTCTGGGCGAAGTTCTCACAAATGTGTTCACTTCCCACATTTGGGCCAAAATCCACCCTAAGCCATTGATCTTTGCTCATCCAACGGACGATGATACCTGTTGAGTGTTGTCAAATGTCGTCGGTCCCATAATAAGAGACATTTAAATTTTAAAGATGTGCAATAGTTTGACATAACTATAAAATATAATGTTAATATTATTGGTAAAAATTTGAAATTCAAAAATAGTATAAAACATGAAACTTAGTTTCTAGAATAAAACAAATAACTAAATAAAAATATAAATTTTGATATACAATTTGAAAGGTAAAAGTTTAATATAAAAAAGAAAACATTCAATATTAAATCTAAAATATTAATTTAAAGTTTAACAAAACACATTAAAAATATGTTTACGATATATAATTTTAAAAAATAGTTAAAAAATATATATAAAAGTTCAACATAAATTTAGTGTAATATAAATTTTAATTTAATAAATAAATAAAGACTAAAAATATATATTAAAGTTCAACATAAATTTAGTTTAATATAAGTAAGTTGGAGTTTTAGTTCAAATCTTAACTATATATTTATAAAATTATAATCAACCATAATCAATGTACAAATAATTAATGGAACAAACTGGATTTTTTTTTTATATATATTAAATATAGAGGAAGAAGCATTACATAAAAAAGATCACAGTATTAAATTTATTTCCATTGTTTAACAAATAATTGAAATAACGTAGCTCATATACAAAAAGCATTTGAAAAAAATTAATTAATAAAAATGAAATAGAATTATAGAAAGCATTTTTATATCCATAAGACTCTAAGAGGCAAACTGAAACAAACTCGAATTTGAAAAATTATCATTAATATTTATGCTTTGGAAATTTACAATTTTTACATTTGAAGTCTGAGACTTGAGTCCCTCAAAAACTTAAAAGCCAAAATGAGTGAGCCACTGAGCTTGTTAGGTTTCAAGGACATAGGAAAAAAAAACTCCTAGGGGCCCAGGGGGGCAGGGCTAGGGCACAGGTAGTGGATGGTTTACAACTTTGCCCTAAGAATCTGGCCCTCCTTCCATGTAGAATTCTTCAGACAACATAAGTTGAGAGAATTCTTCAAGCCATGTGTAGTTTGGAAAGTCGTCCAGGAGCAAGCATTTCCAGAGGAAGTCCCTGCCAATCCATGCCCATTTCCTGTGACGTGTCAACTACTCCGCATTCAGGTTTAGAAGAAATGGTTGCCTGGCCATTGGAACTATTTGGTCAGGTAGGAGAAGCTTGGATAATTCACTTGCCCAAGGGATCCCCACCCCTACTTCTACAAGGATGAGAACAGTAATGTCATCTCCAAGGAAGTCTTCCTTAAAAACCTTCCTCAACAACATCAACATATTCACCTTGTCTCCTCTGAGGTCCAGAAGAGACGTTAAGAAACAGGATGTAATGTCTGTGTTAACACAGTATCTATTTTTCATTTCACAGGAACTCTCTGCCCAACACCATCTGCATAGCCTCATTGGTGAATGACCCGACCTCCTTGCAAACTGATTGGAGGGTTTGGTCCTTAATGGAGCCCAGAAAGGCCCTCTGGTCCTCTAGAGAAATGCTTCTCAAGCGGATGGGAGTGTCCATCTTGAGAAAATAGATTAACAAATTAAACAACCTAAGCCTAAAAACCTAAACCAGAGGAAGAATTTAAATACCATGAGCTCCGATGATTTGTCTACCAAATGGCAAAGGCTAATTGAAGATGAAAGAAGTAGAGATCGTATATAAATAAAGCTCTTGATTGTAATAATTACTTCTCTAACCATATTAATTTCTTTAAATTTTTTTAAATCTTTCGTCTTTGCAAATCTTTCCCATAAATGCATGAGTGTGTGAAATTAGAAACAACTATAAACCAGTACCAAGTTGGCAAGTACCACATTGGAAGTCATGGGGATTGAGTGGACTGTAGTAAGTGAATAGATATATATTAAATGACCGAAATTATCGATCGTGATTCATGACATTTGATACATGTCTATTGAATCCAATTGGGCCAAAATAAAACTTCAGCCATTGATCTACAATCATCAAACGGTTTAAAATCATTGATGGATTGTAGGTATGTGTCGCCCTTCACGTGTCAAAGAGTTCATGCTTATTGATACATTGTACAGAGTCCAGACTCAATGTGATGTACTGATGTGATGTGATGTGCCTTGTCTATTAATGGCAATGAATTCATGAAATCACTAATAAATTATATATTTTTCCATAAATAACAAAATATTCGCCAAAACAAACTCAATAATTTTGAAGTGGTGGATAAAAATTGCGAATATATTTAAATAATTTTTCCTTCAGAGTAAAATTTTTTGCCCATACAATTATATATTTGTTCCTTTTAACAAAAAATATTCACCTCCTACAATATATATTTTCCCCATAGAACAAGGTATAATTCGCCAGAAACTTATGGAATTTTCGTACCCTAGAAAAAAACCGCCAATACAAAATAATTTTTTGCCCTATTTTGAAAAAAAATTTCGCCATCCATATGAAAAATTTCCCCTGAAAATAATGTCTGATTCGCCAGGATTTTACATAGTTCCTCGGGGGGTGGTTTCTTAAAGTTATCCCTGATCTTGATACATCTTGTTCCTCATTTGAAGAAAATCTTATATTTCCAGATGCTTGATCTATCCTTGCTTGTACTTCTTGTGGAATTGCTTCTTTTTCTTTGTCATCCCCTTTCCTTTGTTGTTTTGCATACGCCTCTTTTCTTTGAATTCTAAGTTCATTTCATCTTCTTTCTAACTTCATCTTTTGTTTTGTATTAAATAAGTCTTCCTCTGTAATAGTTGTTTGTTCTTCATTGTTTTCCTTACTTGATGTACTAGATAAGATATCTAGACCCCATTCATACTCATTTGAATTTGTCTCTGACCCATGGTCTAGAACTACCCCACTATACCATACATGGATGTTACATGGTGCAAAATGTTCCCTGATTTCTACCATCTCTATTTTTACTACTTCAGGAATATCTTGTTCAGATTCTGCATTTGCTTGTATTTCTTGAACTTGTTGACAAGATTCTTCTTTTCCTTTGATGTTAATCTCTTCTTCTTGCTTCTCGTGTTCTTCTCATTTCTTTTGTTCATTGGATACTATTTTTGCTGCTTGATGTAGTTTTTCTTGCCAATTTTCTTCTTTAGAGACTGATTTCTTTCTCCACTTTGATTGTTGATAATTATGGTGTTTTTTATTTGACTTTAGATATCCCAATCCTATCTTATCTTCTTTAGATTGTGAGTGGGGAAAAATTGGTTATGAAATACCTTGATGTCGTTTACCAATTGGTTCTTTTCCTTCATATCCCATTTTTTGCATGATTTCATAACCTTTGCCATATTGTTCTATGGGCCATAGTTTTATCTTCATCCTTGTACAACCAACCAAGAATGTCCTTGTCTTCATTTTCTTCTTCAAGAGTTCCAACTCTAACAAATGTTCCTTTAAACATATCTTTTGATCTTCCTGATGTCTTTGATTGAATATCTGTAGGCTTTCCATATGACTTAGGGGAAAGTGGAAAATTATGCAAAGAATATTTTCCCATTCCTTCATAATTTAACTTGAGCTTTTCCTCAAAGGTTTCCCATAACTTTTCTTGAATTTCTTTGGTAGGATATACTGATTCTCTATTATGTGGAACTCTTGTATCTTGTGTTGGCTTCAAATTATTGCAATATTGACTAGAATTTGCAATTATAGCGATCTCTTGTTCTTCATGAAGAAATTTTACACATTGATGATATGTAGAAGGAATTGCTTGCATATTGTGAATCTATGGTCTTCCTAGAATAATATTGTAAGAGAGGTTTAAATCTAAAACTTGACACAATGTATTCCTTTCCACAGGTCCTATTTTGATTGGTAGCACAATAGTTCCTTTAGAAGAACGTTCTACTTCATCATAAGCCTTAATGGTTATTTTCTTCTTCGGATCCACTGCATTTTCTGAATATCCCAAAGCTTTTATCAAACTTAATGCACAAATGTTTAATCTGGCTCCACCATCTATGAGTACATGTTTGACATGAGTTTTATTAATGGTGACTTCAAAATGTAAGGGAGCATTGTGAGGATGTTGTAAGGATGCGTCATCATTTTCAGAAAATGATAAGCAATAAGGAGCTATAAGATCTCCTACCATGTTTTGGAATTGATCTATATCCAAGTCTTTTAAAACTGTTGTTTCCACTAAAGCTTTCTCAAAAATTTCCTTATGCATAGGTGAGACTTTGAGAAGTTCCAGAATTGATATTTAAGTGGGTATTCTTTGTAATTGCTCTACTAAATTGTATTGTTGTGAAGTGGATGTTGGGTCTTTTATTATACCTGGAAAGGTAACCTTTGCTTTGCTTCTCATAATAACATTGATTGTCTCTAAAGATGGATTATCTTTAATAATAATAACATTTACCACATCATCATATGTATAAGTGTAATTCACTTTGGCTTTTCCTTTGTCATCTTTTAATTGGGATGGTTCACCTTTGTCATAATTCGGAAGTGGAGTTTTGAAAGCTAGGTATGATTCATTTGTCTTGTGGCTATCCACCGTGATAGTTTCATTATCGATTATATCTTGGATAAGGTGTTCCAATCTTTGACAATCATTTGTTTGGTGTCCTTTATTCCAATGGTAATTGCAAAAATGATTGTCATTCCACTAATTTGGCTTGACTGGTGGTTCATAACTTCTTGCTTCTGGTAAAACAATGAATTTGTTAGCAAGTAGAGTTTTTAAAGGCGATTCCAATGGTTCTCCAATGTTTGTGAATTTCCTCCAAGGATTGGAGAAGAAGGACTTGATCTTATTTTTCTCTTGATTGTTATTGCTTGAGATTTGACTTGATAGATTAAAAATTGGTTGTTGTTATTTTGTTGCACTATTATCGTCATTTCCTCCATTGCTGGCATTCCTATTCTTTGACCAAAACTTGGGTTTGTCATTGTTGTTGTTGTAGGAATTATTGTAAAGTTTTATCTCTCCTTTCTTTACCATTGCATTCTCTATTTTCAGACCATTCTCAATCATCTTGGCAAAGGAGGGAGGACATTGCATTCTTAGTCGATATCTCATTTCACTGATAAGATTATCAATGAATATATCCATTTTTTCTTGATTAGGCACATCTCTTGGATACCTATTAAACATGCATTTCCATCATTGTAAGAAGATCATAAAAGATTCACCATTATTTTGTTTAATATTGCATAGATCCAGCATTGTTATCTCATTCCTTATATTGTAGGAGTTTTGTGAAATAAATCTATTCACAAGTTCTTCAAAAGATTTGTTTCCGGATGGTAATCTTGAAAACCCCTCCATTGATTGTTAATTTAAACTCCTAGGAAAAAGACGCATAAGGTAAGTTTCATCGTGGGCAAATTCCATGCTCATAGTACAAAACTCCCTAATGTGATTTTGAGGATCAGATTTTCCATCGTATTTGTCATATTTAGGGATCTCGCAATGTTGTGGAAATGGTACCATATTCAAATTTTTATTGAAAGGATATGGGCATATATCTTCTAATGAATACTTCTTGGATCTTGTTCCATTTTGCATATCTTGCATCTGTTGTTGTAGAGTTTGCATTTGTTGGGTAAGGTTTAACAACAAATTGTCCATATAGTTTCTCCTTGTTTCTTCGTAAGTTCTTTTATCACTATGCTCTTTTCTTGTGTCATCCCTTTATTTTCTTGTCTCTTCATGACTTTCTTTATTCACATCTTCATTATTTGCATCATCTGTGATTTGGGTGTTACTTGCCTCCGCATCTTGTTTCAAGCTTTCTATGTTAAAGTCTTGTGGTAATTTAGCTCCAGATTTTGCCAATATCAAGAGATATTTTTGTTCTTTTTTTGCCAACAATTTTTCCATTAGCCTATCAAATTTGAAATCTTGCTCAAGGTCTCTATAATAGTTAAATGAGAGGGGGAGGGGGGGGGGTGAATCAGATAAACTCACAATCCAATGTTCTAATCATATTCAACCTCGATAGAACTTACTTGATATGCAACTATGACTGTAAATCATTCAAACTCATAAACTGATAAACTTGAAACATCAAACCACATTTAACACCATATTTAATGTGGAAACCCAAATAGGGAAAAACCACTGTGGGATTTTGGACCCACAAAGAAAATATACTCTTCTAGAGTATGCTCGGTTAAAAGCCAATACTGTTAAAGATTACATAAACACATTGTTATATGTGACTCGGTCAAGGGATTTCCCTCAAATCTATCAGAATCTTGCACTTTGTTAGAAGTGACCTTGTCAAAGTATTTTAGACACTCAATTAGAATGTTACCTTGCTAGAGGATTTACAAATAAGACTGTTAGGTCCACTCAGTTAAGAGATTTCTCATCACTTACAAAAATAAATAACAGTAATCAAATATATCTGTAACTTTACATCTGAAATGTTATAGCAAACTCTATGTGCTCAAAATAATCTTGTCATAAGACTTATCTTCCTCCTTTTTGGGCTTCTTACTCTGTTCTTCAATCAGATCTTCAATCTTCTATACTCTCTAATCACTTTAACAACATCACTATTCTTCTATTTGCCACATACATTGTTCATCAAGTATTCCTTATTTATAAGCAATTCCTAACCGCTTAATCTCCTTAATCATATTTCCCATGATTAATATTAGCCATCAGATCTTCAAACTTGACTAGGTTCATTGAATCCTTCAAACTGAAAAAGGTTTTATCTTGCCTTGAAACTTGTATTCATTCCTTGGTACTTGTGCTTGGTTATGACCGTTCAATCTGTGTTGTAGATCTAACTCTTGAATTTTCATTGTCGTTGATCCTTAACAAATTTCTTGCATGACATTCTAATCTTCTATAAATCTCCATTTCATTGGCATCCTTCATTTAATAATGTATTTATTCATCCAATGCATTTTGTTACTGCTCGGTTGACGCTCGGTTAATTCTGAACTTTACTCGGTAGACATTCTGTATTTGTCTCGGTTACTCTCTCGGTAGCTTTGCTTGCTGACGACACTCAGTGACTTCTTTCTTCTTTAACCGACATTGATAACGTTGGAGTTTACTGACTGGCTCCTTTCTCGATAAAATAGAATAGTATCAAACCTTTACTCATTCTATTACATGAAATCTTTTCTCCTTCTTATTTAGTCTTCGAATACACATATATAGGATATCAATATAACATAATCTCATCACTGTCTAACTTGGTAATAGTTGCCCATTGAATAACTTATTACTCCCCTTCATTTTCACATTCTTTCAGTGTCACTTACCGACATATTTATACTCATCAAAACATACTCTTTAAGCTATGGCAACATCATACTAAATCAGAAAATCAATTGCTTGACATCAATGACAAAATAATATTATTAAGACACTAATCATTCTTTATCAATTATATCATCAATCTCCAACAACCTTCTCAATATCATCATACCAACAAACTTAATGTAATGCCAACAAATGGTATTATTGATTTCTTCTTCGTCAATAACGATATACCCAAAAGTTTGGAATACAAGATTATCTTCTTCCTCCATTTGTTTTTGTTGTTTTCTAAGTTGTTCGTATTGAGCTCTAGTCCAAATTGGCATGCGGTTATCTCAAAATTTTGAAATTTCCAAAGGAAAAAGTCAATAGGTGATTATTGGTTTAGGAAGATATGCTTTGTTGATTTTACCGCTATTGTTTGTTCACTGTGATAAGGCATCTCTTTGTTGAAAAGAACATCCTTGCAAAATTTCTCTGTCAAACTTTGTACTGCAGCCACGTAGGTAGTGACAAAAATAGTGTAGTAATGTCCTATGTTTTAATAAGATCTTGCGATTGATATACAAGAATCTTATTCTTTTCTGAGTAGCTTTATAACTGGGTTTTCTTTTTTTAAGGTGATACTTAGAATTCATATAAGCATCTGACAATTTACAAGTTTGTTTGATTCCAATGTTGGTGCAATTCTGATTTTGATATAACCTAGGTTCAAAATAGGAAAGATATATCCAAGATTATGAACATAGGATAAATTGATCAAGCTTCGTGATATAGGATTTGATTATCTTGATGAGAGACTCGACAATGATGTTGATCTTTTGCACTTAAGATGTTTGAATCAATAGCTTGTTGAATGCTTATGCTTATAGAAACCTTTCAGGAATAGCCTGTTGGATTAGTGACCCAGTTGTTGAGCTAGTTTGAAAATACGTGATGGTTTAGAGACAAATCTACTCACGAAGTATTTTGATACTGATGTTTTGACACTTTAGTTTGATTTGGTGTTCAAATGTTGGAAAGCCTTTGTATTACCCTTTTAATCAATTTTTCCAGCAATTGGTTGGATTTTCACTCGCTCATAGATAATTTTTTTCTTCAATTTTTGACCATTTGGAACATGTAACAGACATAGAAGACACAATGTTTAATAAACAAAGTGCACAAGCAAGTACAAATCTTATGGCAGGCTGAGGCAATAATTGTTGAATCTCACGTAGGGTTCCCCCGAGGCTATGCTATTCAAAGCTGATATTTAGATGCTTGACCCCACTGGCTCCACCCTCGGCACTCACTTCTTTGGGGCAACCAAGCACCAGTTTCCATGAAAAATCCCCATGGAAAACTTTATATCTCTACTAAGAACCATATGTGTGTGAGCCGCTTCAGAGGTCCGACCTCCTGTGCCAACAACTAGAAGGATTTTGACAACTAGTACAAGTGGTTTTTATTAAAGGCTTCTGGTCATGTGGCTATACATGCGACACTTTTAGCTCTGTAAGTATAGAAGGTTCCCAGCCTATAGAGGCTACACTCCATATGGTTTATGGGGAAACATAGTGTCGGTATGAACTTATCAACACATGTTGTTTGGGACTTTCATCACAAACACAATTTATTTAGAGTGGATTGGAAGGACTCAGTATTAGCCCGTTTCCACTTTAGGTCATTCCCCTCTCACTGGCCCCCTCAAGGTAGCTCGAGAAGGCAAGCCCTCTAAAGGATTTAATTGCTTAAAAGTAAAGAAAGCATAAAAGAGTGGGTTTGGCTTTTTGATCACCCAATTAAGGGGAGAGCATATACCTACCACTTTTGAGACATGAAATATAAGTATTCTTTTTAACTTTCCATAGCAATGTGATTTATCCTCTATTTGGAGATGTTGCTCCAACAAGCATGGTGTTTATTTTAGCCTTTTTAAAAGTCTATGTGCAACTGTTGTAGAGAAGTTACTCAAAATGCAAGTTGCATGTTGTCAATTTATCCCCTTAGTTAAACTAAATGAGCAAGACATGATACATTACTTTCCAAAATAGAGCTTTTAATTAACTAGGTGAGGAAATGCATAAACTTTGCCTTAAACACAATCTTGCACATGGATGTCAGTAGTTTGAAAAATTTAAGTTCTTGGACATTCAGACCTGCAAGAAAATTATGTCAGTTGCAAACAAAAGTGCTATTCTAACAAATGCGCTATCTTTCACCTCAAAAGTGCTAATCTTCAGGGTAAAAGTGCTAACTTGCACTACAAAAGCGCTGTTGTATGGACTCAAAAGTGCGACTTCTTTAACAAATGCGCTAACCTAGAGGACAAAATCTCTAACCTATGATGCAAATGCGTAGATTTTTTAGACAAAAGCGTTAACCTACATGACATATGCATTAACCTATGATGCAAATGCACCAACCTATGATGAAAATATGCTAACCTGTGATACAAATGCACTAATCTATTGAACAAAAGTGCTGTCAGAATTCACGCATGCGCGAATCTGCATTACAAATGCATTAATTTTACTTTTGTGAGATTTTTAAAGGTATATGCGAGCTCCATGAGCCCCACGGTGGGCGCCAAAATGTGTCGACTTTAATTTCATCCTCAGAAGACTACTTGCAACATGTTAGTTTCACAAAATACCAATGGAAATGCTACAGGAAATCCAAACTTAGCCAATGAAAGTACATGAAATATATATGAAATAAAAATACTAATATTACCTTCATGGTTTATGTCTCATTGTGTCCTAACTCCACTGTTCTTGATTATAGATGGTGTGCTCCCAGACAAACACTGATAGCTTCCAAGATGGCATATGAAGAATGGACTTATAACTGATAGCTCAAAAATGCTATGATATGCAATACTACATGATTATGCTAAAAATGATAATTGCTATTTGCTTCAAGATTAAAACTCACAGATGCATAAGTTTTACAAATGATTGGCTTGCAAATTCACTTGAAGTCTAACTCTCTCTCAAATAAAACTCTTGATTTTATAGACCTTGAGAGGACAAGATGATGTGGCCTAGATCAATGATCATGATCAAATCTATAGATTTGGATGGTTGTGAGCAAAGCTGAAGGTTGAGAGAAAGGGGGAAGGAGAAGACAAGTGTCACTCATCTCACCTTGACTGGGTTGCTGACTGAGGGAATCTAGGGATGGTTAGAAAAAATTTAGGCATGAGAGGACAAGTGGACTCAAGTCCTTCCTAAGATGTAGGGATGTTGGAGAGAATATAGAAGAAGGTTATGAAATATGTGTACACACATAATATTTCATTAAGTTTGGAGGTTGAAGATAAATGATGAATTAATATTTAAGAAATATTAATTTTCTTAGCCACATATTTGATGAGTTGGCAAAGGGAAGATGAAGTGGAGATGGAAGCTGAGTTATAAAAGGGGGATTAAATAATTTAAGAAATTATTTAATATTTGAGACTATAGGATATGAGAATAACCATTAAATATTAGATATTTAATTGATTGAAGGAGATAATTAAATATTAGATATTTAATTAATTAGAGGAATAGGATAGATGAATTAATTAATAAAATAGTTTAATTAAATTAATTAATAGAAATACATGAAATGAATTAAATAAATTAATCTTTTCAAATTAACTATTTAATAGAAGAATAAACATTAAATAAATATAAATTATTTATTTAATCGCTCATAGCCATTTTTATGTGTATGCATTCACCATTCAACCAAGAAACATAGTAAGGATTCTAATGAGGTAAAATTTCCAAATCGAATTTGTCAACCATCTCTTACGATACCGTATTATCCAAAATACAAGAATTTGGGATTACACTTGCATTTGGTTCTGAAAATTGCCTTCCTTTGCAACATCTCCTCTTTTGCCATGTTGTCCTTTAACTTCCAACCTTATTCTATGCAAAATAAAATCTATCTCCTCCAAGAGATATAATCCCTAAGATCTAATACCACTTTTATGTAGAGTAAATATTAGGCATCAATTATTTTTCATCATGTTTTAAGATTATGGGTTCTTATTCCTTCGAAGCCTACAAAACCCTTAAGCCTACACAAGGTTAAAATGTTTAATTTTGGTAACCAACACTCAAAACCATTACCAAACCTTTTGAGACTACCTTTAATATGTCCACATGACCTATACAAACCTTCCATGGCTTCAAAGAGAAGAAATATAACCAACTTCTATGATTTCTTTAAAAAGGTCACCCAATTCTAGTAAGTTTTTGAAACTGATAAAATGATGATAAATTCTAAATAGACCTCATATATAAAATATAAAACTTGTTTTAGATACCCATTTGGAATTTATAAAATATATCTAAAAAAAATATATGGTTGTTTTGGAAGATGTGTCTCAAAATAGGACTGCTACGCTGGAAAAACCTAGTTTCTAAACAGGGTGACTGGAAAGATTCGACCATTAGACAAATTAAATGACCTTTTCTTTTGACCTAGTAAGAATGAAAAATTTATGTAATTAAATTGTATTTCCAACCATATAAGGATAAACCCCTCATCACGTCTATACAGGTCGTATCAAACAAAAGAGCAACAATAAAAATTTGGAAAAACTGTGAATGCAAGAGTAGAGATAGATTTTATTACTTCAATCAAGAGAAATCACAACCAATTGACCCAGGGTTGATGGGAAAAGGTTAAATACATGTATTAAAATCCCCCCAAATAGTTAAAAACCATATTTCAAACTCTAACTACCCAAAACCACCTTTTTTACAAAATGACAACTTTTGCTATGAAAGTTGCTTAACAACTTTTTGTGGTGCGACTTTGTGATTTATGATCATTGAACTCCAATGAATTCCTAAGACTATAAAAAATTACACATATGTTTAAAGAGGTCTAATAGACCTTAATACAATGATAAAACTCCATTGGGAGTCATTTACCAACTCTTGGTATCCCTACAACAACATTGACAAGATTTTGCAACTTTTACAAAATTGACCCCAAAAGGCACTCTTAAGATTCCAAATCACTAAAAAAACATTTAAAATGGTCCTTTATACCTTATTTCAATTTTGAAACACTAAAAGTGAATCAAAACCCAAAATTTTCCTCATGGAGACATGGAGGGCATTGGGTGCCTTGCAACATTTTACTGCCAAGCACTGTGTTATCGATGATGTCAGCAAGATTCCTTTGATTACCTGATACCACTCAAAAAAATATCATACAAGATTAGTGACATGATCCATTTAGATGAGGAGGATAGAATATTTTTCTTTCAGATCAAAAATCCCCTTGACCCAAAACTCTGAACTTAATTACCAGAGGAAGGGGCGCCTGCATCAGATTCTGGTAATTTAGGCTCACTTCCTTCACTCTTCTTTTTCCAGACCAAATTTTCTTTCTTATTTGATTCACCACTCTTCATCACATTCTTCTCAGCAGATTTCTCCATATTTCCATTCCTACATTGATTAGCATAATGTCTTGACTACTTGCATTTGAAACAACTAACAATCTTCCTTTAAGATCTTATTGGATGTGATCTGTATCTGCATTGACTGGGCTTATGTCTGAAGTTATTGCAAATGTAACAATATCCATGAAAGTTATAATTATTTGAATCAAATGGATTATAATTTTGACTCACAACATGATTTCTACAAAGACTTGCTTAATGTCCAAACATCATGCAACTATAACATTGAATGCTTATACGATTTTCTACCTTGTGTCTAAATTTATTACATTTAAAATAATAGCCATTAAAAGATGGGTACCTTCGTGCATTAGGCTGATGGATTGGTGTTCTTGCATTTGATTTCTGATTTTGGGATTTCTTCTCATCTTCTAACTTCTTCTCTTCTTCAACTTTGTCTACTTTGTTTTCTTCTTTACCATTTTGATCTAAACACATGCTGGGTTGGAAACCAAGTCCAGTTTTGTTTGACTTAACTTGTTGCATGCTGATCAAATCTTCTAGGAGCTTACTACTATCAAGGATCTTATATTCTGCCTTTAGATTCTTCACTTCTTGTTCAAGCTTTTCATATTCTCCAGACTTCTTCTTTATTGTCTCTTTAAGGAACTGCCCCGATTTGTCTTTTTCTTCAATCTTCTGCAACAAATATTTAATAGTCTCATTCGCCTATTTCAACTAATTGTTAACCTCATTCACTTGTTTCAACTAGGTCCTTAAGGTTTCTTCCCAGAATATGAATGCGCTGGTGGATCATCTGGAAAAGAAAAACCAAGAGAAGAACCTGGTAATTATAGAAGATGCTCCAACTTCCAGCCTAACCCACCAGACCCCTAGGCACAGAACCAGGCAGACTACCGCTGAGAAGGACACGAAAATGAAAGAGAGTCAGATTGCTTAGGAAAACACCGACTTGAGGGAAGCAGCCAAGGCAATGATGCTCTTGGTGCAGAATGCAGAGGAAACAATGAAGAGTTTTTAATTTTCTTGTAATGTTGGGCTTGGGGTCAATTTCTTGCTGGCCTCTTGCTGTCATTTTCTCTGCTGCTGGTCTTTTGCAGCTATTTTGTTTTGTTTCCTTCCTAAATATATTTCGAATGTAATTGGGTTTCGAGTCCCTTAAAACCTATTTTTACTTAATCAAAAACTAATTGTTAACCTCATTATGCCTCAATTTGAACTTTTAGATTTTCTCTCTCAACTTCTGCACACATCCATTTGCTACCTTCACATTCTCCTTCATTTCTTCATTCTCTAATTCAACATTTTCCAAATCTTCAAGAGTTGTCTACAAAGCTTCATCCATCTGAAAATATTTTGCCCAATGCAAAGGTTCCATGACTCAAGCAATACGGATCTCCCTCAAGTGGTTAAGATTTTCCGAGCAAGGGACCAATGCTCTGATACCAATTATTGATCAGGTTGAAAGCACTAGAATACTAAGAGGGGGGAATCAGTATTCCTAGAGATTAAAATTTTTCTTCGTAATTATAACCTTCCACTTAAATACCAAACAAACTTGACTGATATAAAGTAGTTAATGTAGATTAAACATGAAGAACACAACTACAAGATAAACATTGGAATTTATATGTAGAAAACCCAAATGGGAAAAACCATAGAGAGTGTTAACTCTCAAGAGAATATAACTAGTTATATTTGTGTTTACAAGAAGAGGTGGCTCATTGGCAGATTACAAAAATGACTCACTATCGGACTGCTCACTACAGATACAACAAAGTGATGGCTAACTACCAAAATGCTCACTGCAAGTGAAAGGGTTGAACTGAAAGGGATACCATCTCCAAATGCATGAGATCATTTCTAAGGTTAAGCTCAAATTACAAATCTCAAACTCTACAACAAATTTGGTTAGATATCTCTGCATAATTGTCTTGCAGCAGGTTTGGTAAAGGACTACTACACCACTGCAACCTTGTCTTGTTTTGCTATTCGCAACACACACTTCACACACTACTATCTTTTCTACCAATTTTTTCACATCACACACCTTCACACACTTGGTCGTGTTCTTGTCGCTTTCCTTGCTTATACTATTACATATGTATATGCATATATATATTAGAGGGAACAAATACAAAATAGTGTGTCAGCCAAGCCCAACACATTATCAATATGCTCTTGTCGACCTCCACAAGAATTCTACATGCTTCCTTTACATACTCCAATTGCCAATACATACTCTGAGATTACCAGAATGAGGCAGGGCATTCCAGAACCAAAAATATTGACTCATTATCAGAAAATCAATCTCAATATATCCAAAATATAGATTCCACTCATACCAAGAAAATCAAAACACAAAACTTGAAGAGATACTTTTGACAATTACTAAACTAGCTAACATCAGGACACATAACTGATACCAAGATCAATGAGAACTCTAGGAAACCTCAAGACTCATCGTCCAAAGTTGTCCATAACATGTTGCATAATGACTTCAGACCAAAATAGCAACATTATATTGCACATACTGATTGCATACAATCCTTGCTTACAACATTCACAATATCCATAACATATGAGACCAATATCTAGACCGCATACACTATCCAGTCAAAATTGGATAGCTAGTTTGACATCAATGACAACATTATTAACACAAGTCTAACAATCTCCAATAGGGGTCTCGATTCAAATTTCTTAGGTGTAGAAGGAAGTTGAACCACATTTTCCTATTCAATTTTTTAGTTACAATGTAATAGGAGGTTTAGTTTCTCAAAAAATAACACTTCAACTATACATTACCTTTTTTGCTAGATGATCTCAAAGCTTGTATCCTTGAACACCATAATTTTATCCACTGAAGATACTGTTGATCACTAAAATTGGTCCTAGGAAAACAAACTTATGGGAAACTCAGTGATGGGGGGTCTATGCATTTTCATTGAGTTACCTTTGGGATTTTAGAAGCCGACTCTTCATTCATTTGGGGGGAGAAAAGGGAAAGAAGGAAACATTTAAAGAAAAAACTATTCTAAAGCGATGCAGTGAATTAATTTCAATGCAATAAGGGGCATAGAGAACGTCACATACATGTTATTCTGAGGCCCATTCAATAGTCTACATGCCCAAAATAGTAATCAAGATATGACCAAAATTCCTTTTAACATAAAACAATACACACCACGCATCCACCAGATAACAAGTGCAAAAACATAGTTTAATCAACAAAGTATTAGGCTTATATTTCTAAAGTTATGTGAGAATTTGAAAGATGCACAAAAAACTACTAAAGCATTTTAAAAAAATAGTAATCATAGAGGTCACAGACACAATTTGATTATCCCCTCTTCAGAAATACAATCACAGCTTAAAGGCTCAATTCCTATAGAATATCAATCTATATCTCCAAAAAAAAATGTTTTGAACCCTTTTTTCAATGTGCCCTCGGGGCTTATATAGAGAAAACCTCTTTGGCTTGAAATGATGATTGTAACCGAACAACTTTCTGCATAAATGCCTCGTGTCCACTACCATCATGGAGGTTGTTGTAGCTATCATAAACTTGATATTTGCATCATTATTTTCCTCCATGCGCGCGACATGGTTGCCACCTCAAAATTCCCTTTTTCTATTGCAACCACTTGACCACGCGGGTTTCTTCTTTGTTTGCATTTGGGCTTCCTAGTTTTTCCATGTGGTGCCTCCTGTGGCCTTCCGCCTTTGAAAGGAACAAAGGCGCACTTTTGAAATCTCCCCAGGCTCAAAACATCTTTGAGTCCACACTTTGTCAACACATGGCATGCATACAGAGCTTTTGGAGCCCTCTTTTCCCTTGTCGTTGAACACCCCATGGTGCTGACACATGGCACTCCTACGAGCTTGCTATAAGCCGCACCATGCTGATACGTCACGTGCTCATACCTTCTCCCCATGAACGACATTAATTGGTCTTGACTTAGTGGGATCATAACTTTTCGCTTGGTGCTCGAAACCTTAAGTCGCTTACACCGTTGGAAAGGTCTTCAAAAGATCTAGTTTCAGTCCCTTAACATGATGTCATCATCTATTGAATCAAGGGACCAGGAACGATTTTGGCCAAAATTTCACTCCGAAGGCCTCCAAAAATGCAAAATACTGAAACATAGATAAAATACTGAAATTGTGGATTTTCGGTTTTATCACCTTCGCACAGCTGTAGATATCTTTTAGACTGATTTTGACATGTCTCGACCAATTCCTTTGAGCTAATTCCCTTGTTTTTTTTTTCTATCTATAGATGCAAACCTAGATAATGTATCTACATATTATGAAAATCTTGATGATAAGGATCGAAGGGCAGTTGAAGAAGCAATTGTAAAATATATGGATGTATATAGTAAGACATTGTTAGAACTTTAATCTTTTATTCCTAAAAGTTTGTATGACATTTTGGATGCGAGGAGGCATACAACTAGTTTAGAAGATGACAAATAAAGGAATATGTACTAGTAAATCTATCTTCTATTATTTCTAGAGATTAAGTCACCATATTATTGAAGCTTGCCAAGGATAGATTCTGAAACAAGAAAAGGGTGAATAAGCTTATGGCAGGAAAGAAAGATGAAGTGATAAAGGAGACTGAAATAATTTTGAGACAATTTATGATAGATCAGAGAGTTGGTGTGAATCGGAAGAACCCACTCAAGACACATCTGTTCTAAAAGTAAATACAGCTATCCCTAGTAAGCCAAAGGATCAACTACTTGAGAAAGCCATTTCAAAAGGACAGTCTAATGATCAAACTCCATCTGATAATGTTGATTGCGCAAATGATACCTCCGGTGATGCGATACAAGAACCTCCCATTATAGAGATTGTGTCACAAAAAGTAGCTGAGGAGACATTGGATATGGAGAAGGATTCAGATGATGGTGAGAAAGGTGGAAAGGGTAAGAGTGCAGAGGTTGTTGATAAGGAGAAAGGAGAGGAAAAGATAGATTAGGATCCAACAATAGTGGCAAGATACACTGATGTTGTTAAAGGGAAACAAGTTGTTGTCGATTCAAATGATTTTGGTCAAGGGTTGATTGACCTGAGTTCGTTATCTCCCATTCAAGAACTTAAATTGGAAACTCTAGCTCAAGCCAAAGCCAGTGAGGAACTTCTTAAGCCCCATTCTACAGACAGAGGGAATATTATTGGTAGGAGATATGTTGGCAAAAATCATGCTATTTTTCAAACTGAATACATCTAATCCCTCCGATAAGGCAAGGGTTTGTTAAGTGCAATTGGTTCTCATTTTGAGTCTTTGGAGAAGGTAGTGAATATTAAAGTTTTGAATCAATTCAATGAAATGAAGTTAAAGAAATTTTTGAAGATGATAGAGGATGATAGAGTAAGTCTAGTTACTAAACTAAAAAGTATTTAGGATGCAATTGATGAAGGAGATAATATATACAAGTCATGTCTGATTTTGCCCAAGTTCACTATAGATACTAACAAGAAGATAAGGGAGTGTGAAGGTCAGCTAGCAAGCATATCACAGTCATACTCACCACAATCTACTCTGGATAGCAATTTTGAACCCCAAGTTTTGAATGTATTGAATAAAATCAAGAGCTTAAATCAAGAGAATGATAGAGTTTTGGGTAGAGTGTCTGAGGTGAGAAGTCTTATTACTATCCAGATAGATTCATTAATGAGTAGAATTCAAGATGTTGAAGATGCATTGAATAATCCTATTCCGACAGATAGACAGGGAGTAGAAATGCATATCTACCTTTTCAGCTAGATGATAAGCATTTTGGATAGTTTAAAGAAGGCATGGGATAATCATTTAATGTCCCTTAGAATAATTTTTGCAGACATAATCAAGTTTTTGTGAGCAGTTGTATATATCCCTGTATATTAATTTTGGCGGATCATTTATCTTTGGCATTATTGTCAAAGGGGGAGAGAGAAGAGTGAAAAATGGTGTAAATTCTTAGGGGGAGATTGTATATTTAGAATTTGTATATTCAGTTCATTTTTCATAGTGTTGCCATCAATGACAAAGGGGGAGATTTCTAGCAAGAGACACTATTCTGGTGTTTTTGGTGAAGATTGGTGCATGATAGATGCTTAGGGGTTGTCATTGATGGAAAATCAGTTTGCAGATCATATTTGGTGTACATAGAATTGGTTTATCGGAAGTCATATTGTTCATAAGGCATAAGTTTAGAAGGTGGAACATAGTAACTCATAGAGAATGAGATATTGGTGCATATCTTAATTTCGATGATACATTTTTGGTTGCAGTGATCAAGGTAGTTGGTTCAAGGCTCGAGACAAATTACTTCATGATTTTGATAACTGGTGTTGAATTGTGTGCAAATTTAGAGCTCTAGTATCCAGTAATTTAGTTAGGGCAAAGCTATTTTTGAGTAACGTGTGTTGCGGATTTGTTGGGATAATTTTGGTGATTGGTGTTGTGTTCAAAGAGTTTGTGCTATTTCATGTGAAGCTTATGATCATATATTTTAGGTCTAATATTTGGATTGTGATCAGGTTGAGCCGACATGGTGGAACACGTTTCATGTTGCATATTATGCCGTTTTTATGAAGTCAACCTATTGGAGATCTATTTCGGTGGTGTAGATATATAAGATAATTTTGGTGTGAATATATGGGTGAGGAGTTATTTTGGGAGAAATTGAGTGCATTTTCACGTGCGCATCTTGAGTTTTGTTCAAACATTGTATTTTCCTTTACATCTCATTTACAGGATAGTGAGTCCTTTGGGATTGTAGCCCTATTTTGTATTTGAGCAGTGAGATCTTGGCAATGTGCCTGAATGCAAGTGCATTTCACTTTTTTAATATTGTTCTACTACTGGCCATAGTATAATAATATTGTGGGTTCAAATCGCGCTATAGTTTTTCCCTTTCCAGGTTTCCAAATTAAAATCTTGGTTTTATGGTTGTATGGTTGTTTGTTTTATTTTTTTGCTCTTTGTTTACTTTCTTATGCATCTGATGGCTTAAGAATCAACTTGATAAGTTTGCAAATTATAAAACACTAACTCACTCCCCCTCTCAGTGTTCATTGATTCCAATAAATACAATTCACCCACTCTTTTTAGACGACCTAATCTCCTAAGTAACTCAAGCACTTTGTCAACATCAAAGGAAATTTCTTCAGAAGAGATAGGAGAAACAATCACCTTCTTTCTTGCTGTGACACTCTTCTACATAGTGATCTTTTGTTCTTTCTCATCACTTTCTACAACCACTGCTTCTACACACTCTTTTCTCACATGTTTATATTTCAACACCTTATATGTAGAAGAAGAAGCTTCTAAAGATGATTTCCTGACTCTCTTGTCTCTTGGCACATTCTCAACTTTTCTAGATTTAATTCCAACAATATCTTTCCATAATCTCATCGAATGTTCCAAATCTTTGTTCATTCAAATCTTTAGGTATTTTAAGAATTATATCTATGATACTCATATAATAATCTTTTGACACCTTATAAGGAAGCTTAGGCACCCATGAAGTTCTCAAAATAAACACTTAAATGAAACAATTTTCATTGTCAACTAAGAAAGTAATATCATCTTTATACCATTAAATGACTTTTAGAGGAATTCGATTTCTCACAACCATATCTTTCTGAATATCTATAAAGAAATTGTGACAAGAAGCATCATAATCATTAAAACTCTCCAAATATTCCTGAATCTAAGAACCAACATAAACATCTCTTCTCCATACAATATTATTCATTCCAGGAAAATCTTTGAGAAAACAATATACCAAGGACACAATAAAAAATTTATATGAGAAAGGATACATCCTAGTCTTCGCTAACTAGAGGTTGTCCAACAATTGCAATTCACATGGATCATAATTGTTGGAAAAATGGTGTCTCAACCTTGCATTTATATGAGATTACTATTTATAGTAAGTTTTTGTTTGAGCATGAAATGGTGCTAAATTCTCCCCAAAGCTTCTGGTTGGCTAGATGAGCATGCCAATAAATTTTTGTCACAGGATCATAGCTAGTTTGGAAGATATTAAAGTTTTCATTTTTGGAGGGTGCAATGGAAGGTTTAAAATTAATTTTGAGAACATTTCACAAGTTATGGCTTCCAAAAGTTTGGACTCCCGAAATAGGAAATATAAATTACATCGAACACATAAATGAGCTGTAAAAGAGAGGAACACATGTTGATGTGTGTTTTGATACATCATAGGGCATATAGAATGGAGATAAGGTCGACTCTACTTTATTGGGTGGCTTTAGCCTATCGTTTTATAATACCGTTTCACGGTTTCTTGTATTGTATCTATGGGATATTTTTGATGTGAATGTCTCAAGACCTGTACATCCTACTGTGGCTTCTTAGTATGAGATCATGGACTAAAAATATAAGGGTGTAATCATATTGTTCCTGACAGACTCTGTTATAATCAATGTCCATGAAGAGAACACTACAAAAAAGTTATGGACTAGGCTTGGTGAGATGTATCAAGCCAAATCTTTATTAAATCATATTTTCTTGTGGAAGAAATTGTATTCCTTGAAGATGGAAGAGGGTGGATTAATTGCGGATCACATGGAAGCATTTAATATGTTGGTGGTTTTGGACACAATGGATCACTGAGAGGGGGGTGAATTAGTGATTTAAACTCTTCTTCTTTAACAAAGAGATACCAGTAAAGTAGAGGACAAGTTGAATGCTAACCAACAACTTAAACAATGCAAGTAGAATGTGTGAAAGGACTAGATACAACATTAACATCACACATGAACAAGAATACATCACACAACACCATATATATATGGGGATAACCCAATGTGGGAAAAACCTCAGTGAGAAAAGTTGTTGGAGATCTTCTGCTCCAATCTAGCCTCACAATGAAACTGATTACAATATTTAGGGCACCAACCCCTGATTTATGAGAACCAACTCAAAGGAGAACCAACCCCTACACAGTTATATGCTACAACCTAAAGGATCTACAACCCCTGCACTAAGCTACAACTTAGTGAAAACAATATGAATCTCAAATATACAAATGAAATCACTGTTGCAAATGAAGTTTCGCAACCTTACAATATTCTCCTTTGTCGGTTTCACCCTTACCAGTCTGTATTATTTCCACCCACTCTACAACTTGACTTTTCTAATCACCTTTCTCAATCCTCTCTCACAATGTCTTCCTCTTGTTAACTCTCAATCAATTACTCTTAATCAAACTCAGCTTCTGCTAGTTTTTCACCTCTGTGTTCAATGCACTCTCCACCCGTTGTTCCTTATACTAGTTGCTCTGCTTCTCCTTGTAGATCTATGTTTTTCTCATACACACTTGAAGTGTTTTTCTCTTTGGCTTTCAGAAAAAAATTTCACACTTGTCTTCTTACTACAGCAACAACTACAACAGTCTCAAGTCATCATATTTAAACTTGATCTTTCTTGCCAAGAAAAAATTCAAACTTGGAGTGGTTAGGGTTTCTTTTACCCAACACAATCTGCATGAGATCTGATCCAGCTTGTCTTGGATCGATCACTTGTACTCCAAAGATGCATCTGTACATGTTTTCAATTATCCAATGCATACTTGCTAAAGATAGCAATCTCGTACATGGTTTTCTACCTTGAAATTTGCTAGCTCTTAAAAAGCTCAGCTATTTCCTTCTCAAGATCTTCTTGCAATCTGATTTCTTTTCTTTGATCCAGGCACCAACTACTCACTGATCTTCCTTTGTTGTTCTTTCTTCCTTGAGCTGCAACAGTTAGTTACAATCCCATGATTTTTGGTTATTTCATTAATATCAAATAGTTGTTTCCACAACCATGTCGATGGAGGCTTCATCGACCTCTGCATGTTTGCCACCTCAGCTCCACATGGCATCACAACATTCAATCACTTAGCTCACTCACATAGTCAGTTCATACTTGAACATTCAACAAAGACATATCTGTACATGCCTTTACTGGTGAGACCTTCTCCTCCCAATAACCAGTAGTTCACACTTCACCGGTAGCACATCTTCACCTTCGGTGATTTGTGATTACTTTAACATTCTGCCTCTTCATCATAAACAGGCAACCAAACTCCAGACCGATTTAAACTCTACCATTTATCACTCAACATACCAACACACACATGCATCTCACTTCATACCGGTGATGTCACTGATAGTTTGAATAACTACTTGTCTTCCACCATATCAGTTCGACAAGTCTTTATATTAATGTTCTCAATATCTTAATTGTCTTTCACCATACTCGTACACTCTTCTTTATACCAGATGATATATCTCTATCGGTAGCCTGCCTGCATTATCGATTGACATCAATGACAACTCAATGCCAACAATCTTCCCCTTTGGCATTGATGTCAACATCTTGTTTTTCAGTTTTTGTCCCCCTTTGGCAATAATGGTGAAGGGAACCATAGTCTGACACCAATAATTTCTCCCTAGATGACATTCGGTTAAGACACACTCTCCCCCTATGTCCATGCTTCATGATTAAAGAGTCATAAAATAGTGGCAAAAGTTGACTCCCCCTAAATCATGCATCCTCTTATGCATTTAAGCACTACTATATGGTGAGACAACTCCCATTTTTTGTCTCAAATACTCAAATGGGCCGAAAGGTAGTGGCTTGGCAAATATGTCAGCAATGTACTCATTAGTTGGAACATATTCTACTATGGCCTCCTTGTCTTCTACCTTCTCCCTCAAGAAGTGATACTTGATTGCAATGTGTTTTGTTCTTGAGTGCATGATTGTATTCTTGGAGATGTTGATTGCACTTGAGTTATCACACTAGATTGGAATAGGTTTTGGTATCTCCACCTATATGTCTTTTAGTGTCTACTTCATCCATAAAACCTATGAACAACATGTAGCAACTGTGTTAGGAACCGGGAAGGACAACTAAGAGGTGGGGGTGAGTCAGCTGTCAATAAATTACAACTCAAAACCAATTAATCCAACTTGAAACTTAGTGCTAGTAAAAGAAACTTAATGTCGGTTAAACAGATTAACAGTTATAGTAGTACTGGTATAACTTAATGCATGAAACAGAAAGAGAAACAACATCCACAACACATGACACAAATATTTTGATGTGGAAACCCTGTAAGGGGAAAAACCACAGTGGGAAACCTTACCCACAATTAGATGAGACTATTGCAGATAGTAAGTGTATACAAATGGGGTCTGCACATGCACAATTGCCAACCGCTTAGAGCTCACTAGTCAATCACAAGATAGGAGTCACACTGGCTACAATTGGATGGTTAAATCCAATAACAATGTACTTCTTCAATGTAGCATCTGTAATGCTAGATTCAGTACCGGTTTAAGCTCTAGTCATGAGTGCCAAATACCTTCATAACCTTCCTTCAACCTTCAGATAATGTTTGCGTGATTCGTACAAGGATCTACTTATTTTTGCTCTTCAATATTCGCACACACTCATCATGATGATCTTCAATAAGATCTTACAATCATTTATACAGAACCTAAGACCAAATGTTAAGGTCATCTCACTAAAGATATTACAATTAAATCAATTACAAATAAAGCTTGATGCGATACAATATGTCAGCTCAATACATTTACACATTATCCAATCAATAGACCATTTCTAAAACGTGTCATGCTGATCTGGAATAGATATCATGTACCGGTCCATAACCTAGAGTTATCTGCTGGTTAAGGCAAATATGTGAACTTGATTAGACCAATAAGAAAAACACCAAATCCAAACATCCAATCCATTTCTTTGACATAACCAAATGATCTCCAGATGATAAGAAGTTATCATCACTGCCGGTGAACAATATAACCTACTGGTGAAGCATATACCAGTGACTGTGCATAAGCCAATAACCGTGCCAGGACTACAATGTGTTGGTTCAACAATGTAGACCTCTAGGAAGATAAATGTTGACACCAACATGACAAAACCAATGGAACACATGACGAAGTTATCCATAATACCAACAATCTCCCCCTTTGGCATTGATGGCAACACCAGATGGAAAAACATCTAAGTGCCAAAAACCAACAATCTCCCAAAATAGATCAATACAAAGTTATGTGCCAAAACCATATAATCGAAACCAAATACATCTCTCCCCAAAGTACAAAGTTTTTCCATAGACATCTCTCCCCCTTTGACATCAAATGCCAAAGAAGTTAAGAATCAAAACATAACATACAGCTAACTACTCCCCCTGAGCAGTAGCTCTCCTTCATCAAAGCCGAAAAAATGTTTTTCTATTAGTCCCTGCTAGTTTGATGCCAATCTTCATTATTCAAGTCTCTGCCAGTGGAAAAATTACCCCAAGCTGCTCTCTAAGATATTCAAATGTTTCCTTAGGAAAAGGCTTAGTAAAGATATTTGCAATTCGCTCTTTCTCAATCACATAAACCAATCTCACTTTATTTGCTTCAACATTCTCTTTTAGAAAATTGTACTTAATAGAAACATGCTTTGTTTTAGAGTGAAATACCAGATTCTTTGATATGTCAATTGTTGTTGAATTATCACAATAGATAATTATTGGTTCTTTGCATTTTACCTTTATATCGTTCAACATTTGCTTGATCCATAATACATGAGTACAATTAGTTGCTGCTGCTGCAACATATTCAGATTCTGCTATAGATAATGATGTACAAGTTTGCTTCTTGCTGATCCATGAAATTAATCTTCTACCAAGAAGTAATGCACCACTAGTGGTACTCTTTCTATCATCTACACCTCCTGCCCGAGTTGCATCTATGTATGCACATAATCACAATTTTCATTGTTAGGATACCATAAAACAAGATTTGTTGTGCCTTGTAGGTACCGAAAATTCCTTTTAATTGTTGATTCATGATTTTCTTTAGGATTGTTTTGAAATCTAGAAACAATAGATACTGCATTCATTATATCAGGTCTGGTTTGTGTCAAATACAATAATCCTCCAATCATAGATTTGTACTTTATCAGATTAATAGGATCTAAATCATCCTTTAATGTCAACTTATTAGTTGTAGTCATAGGAGTGCTTACCGGTTTGGAGTTTTCCATACCAAATTTCTTCAAAAGTTCCTTCAAGTACTTTGTTTGACATATGAATATACCTTTATCTATTTGTGAAATCTGCAAACCTAGAGATTTTTTCTCTCCAATCATAGACATTTCAAATTCTTCCTGCATCTTGTTAGCAAAGTCTTTACATAACTCTTCTTCACCTCCAAAAATGATATAATCCACAAACACTTCAATAACCAAAATATCATCATTAGTAACTTTGTAATAAAAATTGCTATCAGTATTACCTTTTGTGTAACCAAGCTTTAAAAGATATTTGTCAAGTCTAGCATACCAAGCTCTAGGAGCTTGCTTCAATCCATATAAAGCTTTCCTTAACCTACAAGCCATATCCTTGTCATGTGTCAATGAAAATCCATTAGGTAGTTCAATGCAAACTTCCTCCTTAAGATCTCCATTAAAAAATGCACATTTTACATCCATCTGATAAACTTTATAGTTCTTATGAGCAACAAATACAAGAAATAGTCTAAATGCCTCAATTCTGGCTACCGGTGCAAAGGTTTCATTATAATCAATTCCTTCTTTTTGTGAATAACCTTTACAAACTAATCTTGTTTTGTTTTTTATTACTTCACCATCCTCATTAATTTTATTTCTATATACCCATTTAGTTCCAATTACATTTTTGTCTTTAGTCCTGGGAACTAATGTCCAAGTATTATTCTTTTCAATTTGTTCTAATTCTTCTTCCATTGCTTTTATCCAATGTTTATCTTGACATGCTTCAATAACATATGCTGTTTCAACTTGAGAAATTAAACATACCTCTTCATTTTCCAATCTTCCTCTTGTCATAACACCTTGATTCTTATTTCCAATTATCTGATTTTCTAAATGATTCAATCTTACATACCTAGATTTATTCTGATTTACATTCACATGCTGTTGTTATTTAGTTACAGTTGAGTTCTCATATGATGTCTCTGTGACTAGTTCTTCACTCTGTACTGGTGCAATCTATTCCATTTCATTTATAATCATTTCAACTGCTAGTTCTATAGATCTTGAATCTCCTCTAAAATGTTCATCTATCTTCACATTAGTACTCTTAATGATTTTCTGCAATCTTTTATTATAACATCTATATGCCTTTCTTCTAGCTGAATAACCAAGAAATATTCCTTCATCACTTCTAGGATCAAATTTTCCAATATACTCATCTCTTCTAATATAACATTTGCTTTCAAATATTCTAAAATATTTAAGAGTAGGAGTATGACCAAACCATAGTTCATAAGGGGTCTTACTAGTTTCACTATTGATGTGAACTTTGTTGAAAGTATAAATGACTGTATTCACTACTTCTCTCTATGACACATGAGGTAGATTTGCTTCCATCATCATGGTTCTTGTTGCATCCATAATAGTTATGTTCTTCCTTTCCACAACTCCATTCTGCTGGGGTGTCTGGGGTGATGATAGTTGTCTTTTGATTCGATTCTCCTCACAAAATGAATTGAATTCCATAGATGTAAATTCTCCTCCTTGATCAGATCTCAAACATTTGATTTTCTTGCCGGTTTCATTCTCTACCATTGCCTTGTATATCTTGAATCTTCCAAAATCTTATGATTTCTCCCCGAGAAAAGTAACCCAACACATTCTATAATAATCATCAATTATTAGCATAAAGTATCTATCAACCTGAAGACTTCTTGTTGTTGCTGGACCACATTAATCAATATGAATTAAATCAAGAATATTATTGGATTTCTTAGAAATGCTCTTAAATGTTGTCCTAACTTGCTTTCCCATTTGACATTCCTTACATACCAAATTATGAGGTTTCACAATCTTAGGTAAATCCCTTACTTCCTTAGTTGAACCGATCTTTACAATGCAATCAAAATTCACATGACAGAGTCTTTTATGCCATAACCAACTTTCATCAATGTGTGCAATCAAACATGTCTTATCACTAGTATTCAAGTGAAAGATATTACCTTTAGTTTGATTACCGGTTGCAATCTCGAATCCAGTTCTATTCATGATTTTCTATTTTCCATTATTGAATTGTAACTGAAATCCTTTTTCCATTAACTGACCAACACTCAAAAGATTGTGCTTTAAACCTTCTACATAATAAACATTGTCATTATTGTGCTTACCATCCAAAGATATAGTGCCTCTTCCTTTGATTAAACAAGCTTTGTCATCTCCAAATCTTACTAGACCTCCATGAATTTCTTGTAAAGATACAAATTTTCTTTTATGACCAGTCATATGATGCGAGCATCCATTATCTATAATCTATTCATCCTTTTCTTCAATTTTTGTTGCCAGTGTCTTCTCTATCGGTTTGACAATAGGTGCTGGTTGATCTTCTTTTATTGCGACAAATGCCCATCCACTATCTATTGAATATTCATTTGAGTCATCTGTAACACCTCCATCTGCATAGTAACATGACCTATCTCTATTTTTCTTAAATCTATATCTCTGATATTCAGGGTTAGGCTTATATGTTCTTTTTGCTTCCTCCCTTAGTCTTGCATGTCTATCAGGACACCTAGAAGCCATATGACCAACTTTATTGCAATTAAAACATTTGAAAGGTGCTTTACCTTCATACTTACTTCCTGTTGGACCTTTAGGCATCTTCCTTGCAAATAGTTCTTCAAGCTATTCAAGTTCTTCATTTTCTCTCCTCATATCTTCAAGTTATTTTGCATAAAGTTCTTTCCAATCAATTTTGTTACATGATGATGATGATGCTGATGATGATGCTTTGAATGCTAAATCAGTTTTGACTATAGCAACAAGACCAAACTCTTCAAGCTCAAATGTAAAAAGTTTTCCAACCAAAGTACCTCTAGAAACTGATGTATTAGGTATTGTTCTCAACTCATTAATAGCAGTCACTTTCATTTTGTAAGCCAGTGGCAAAGCTCTTAAAACTTTAGAAACCATTTCATCTTCACTTAAAGATCCTCCACAACATTGTATTCCTAAAACAATTTCATTATCTCTTTCCATAAATGCATAAATTCTTTCATCTTCTTCCATTTTTAAATTTTCATACCTGACCTAGTAACATTCTAGTTTTGCAATTTTGACAGTGGTATCTCCTTCATTCAATGTTTCTAGTTTATCCCAAATAGCTTTAGCAATAGATCTATTTGATAATCCCATGATTTGCTGATCTGATAATGCACTAAGAAGTGCTTCTCTTGCTTTGCAATCATTCTCCAAGTCTTTAGCCAATGTCGGTGGATGAGGTTGATTCAGAGTAGGACCATCATAGCCATTCTTTGTGACATCCTATATATCTCTTCCAATGCAGTTCAGATGTGTTTCCATTCTGTTCTTCCATATACCATAGTTAGTTCCATCAAGTTTCAGATTGTCCTTCCTGAAATTTTTTTGTTGCCCTAGCATCTCCTCAAGCTATTTGACTTCTACAAAAAGGGGACTTAGCTCTGATACCAATTGTTAGGAATTGAGAAGAACAACTAAGAGTGGGGAGTGAATCAGTTATCAATAAATTATAACTCAAAACCAATTAATCCAACTTGAAACTTAGTGTCGGTAAAATAAACTTAATGTCGGTTAAACAAATTAATAGTTATAGCAGTATCGGTATAACTTAATGCATAAAACAGAAAGAGAAACAACATCCACAACACATGACACAAAGATTTTGACATGGAAACCCTGTAAGGGGAAAAAACATGGTGGGAAACCTTACCCACAATCAGATGACACTACTGCAGATAGTAAGTGTATACAAATGGGCTTTTCACATGTAGAAAGGCCATCCGCCTAGAGCTCACTGCTCAATCACAAGATAGAAGTCACATTGACTACAATTGGATGGTTAAATCCAATAACAATGTACTACTTCAATATAGCATATGCAATGCTAGATTCAGTACCGGTTTAAGCTTTGACCATGAGTTCCAAATACCTTCATAACCTTCCTTCAACCTTCATGTCTGCGTGATTTGCACAAGGATCTACTTATTTTTGCTCTTCAATATTCACACACACCCATCATGATGATCTTCAATAAGATCTTATAATCATTTATATAGAACCTAAGACTAAATCTTAAGGTCGGCTCACTAAAGATATTATAATTAAATCAATTTCAAATAAGTCTTGATGCGATACAATATGTTGGCTCAATACATTTACACATTATCCAATCAATAAACCATTTCCATAATGCGTCATGCTAATCTGGAATAGATATCATGTACCAGTCCATAACCTAGACTTATCTACTGGTGAAGGAAAATATGTGAACTCAATTAGACCAATAAGAAAAAAACCAAATCCAAATATCCAATCCATGTCTTTGACATAACCAAATGATCTCTAGATGATAATAAATTATCATCACTGCTGATGAACAATATAACCTATCGGTGAAGCATATACCGATGACTGTGCATAAGCCAATAACCATGTTGAGACCACAATGTGCTGGTTCAACAATAAACCAATATAACCATAGTGCCAAATCATCAATGTAGACCTCCAAGAAGATAAGTGTTGACATCAATGACAAAACCAATGCAACACATGATGAAGTCATCCATTATACCAACAAGCTGCTATATACTTTGCCTCAACAATAGATAATGACAATGAATCTTGCTTCTTGTTGTGCCATGATACTAACCGGTCTCCTAGGTAGAAAGCACCTCCGCTTGTACTTTTTCGGTCATCAATATTTTCTACCCAATCTACATCAGTATAAGTCTGCAAAGAGAAATCTTCTCTCTTTGGATACCACATACCATAGCCAATAGTTCCTTGCAGATACCTAAAATTTCTTCTAACTACATTTAAGTAAGATTGTTTAGGAGAAGCTTGGAATCTTGCTACCATGCAAACAACTTGTACTATATCTGGTATAGATGTTGTTAAATACAACAAACTACCGATCGTGGACCTATACAATGTTTTCTCAACTTATAACTGGTAACCTTGGGAGTACTTATCGGTTTGTTGTCCTCCATTTAAAATTTCTTCAGCATGTCATTCACATACTTGGTTTGGGAGATGAAAATTCCTTTCTCCTTCTGTGAAATTTGCAAACCAAGAAAATAAGACAACTCACCTATCATGGACATCTCAAACTCTGTCTTCATCTGATCTGCAAATTTTTTGCACATGATGTTCTTGTCTCCACCAAAGATAATATCATCCACATATACCACAACTATAATCATGTGATCTTCATTTACCTTGACATACAAGTTGTTGTCTGCATTCCCTTTCTAGAATCATTACTCCTTCAAGTATTTGTCTAACCGGGAATACCATGCTCTGGGAGCCTGCTTCAAACCATACAGGGCTTTCTTCAACTGACACACAAAACTCTCATCTTCATGCAACAAGTACCCTTCCGGTTGTTCCATATACACCTCTTCTTCAAGATTTCCATTGATAAAATCAGATTTCACATCCATCTGATATACTTTATATCCCTTGTAGGATGAGAAAGATAAAAACATTCTTATTGCCTCTAACCTAGCAACCGGTGCAAAGGTTTCTTCAAAATCAATACCTTCCACTTGAGCATACGCTTTTCAATCTAACCTTTCTTTATGCCGAACTATCTTACCTTCTTCATTCATCTTGTTCTAATAGACCCATTTGGTACCTATGACATTCTTGTCTGTTGGTTCAGGAATAAGTTCCCAAGTCTGATTTTTCTCAATTTTTCTCAGTTCTTCATCCATGGCCTCTACCCACTTCTCGCTTTTGCTAGCATCATAAAACATTTTGGGCTCTACTTTGGTCATGAGATAGAAATTTACATGTTCACCTTCACGGGCTAATCTCCTTCTAGTTTGCACACCTTCATTCCTATCTCCTATGATCTATTCTTTTGGATGATTCTTTTGCACATATCAGTTGGGAATCTTGTTTGGTACATCTTCTACTAGTCCATTGTCAGATTGTTCTTCATATTCCACATCTAACTCATCAATGTAGGGTGCAGGTGCGCATTGTCATCTGTGTAAGTCTTCATCTATTCTCACATGTACACTCTCAACCACTCTTCTCAATCTCTTGTTGTAGAATTTGTAGGCCTTATAGTTGGCTGAGTATCCCAAGAAAATTCCTTCATCACTCTGGGAATCAAAACCTCATAAACCATCAACATCTTTCTTGATGAAGCACTTACTTCCAAACACTCTGAAGTGGTTGAGTGATGGTTTCCTTTCATTCCATAACTCATAAGGGGCCATTCTACTGTTCACCCTTAACTGAACTTGGTTTAAAGTGTAGGCAATAGTATGAACTGCTTCCTTCTAGTATATATGCGGTATGTTGGCCTCATTCAACATTGTCTGGGCCATCTCCTTCACTATCCTATTTTTCCTCTCTACCACCCCATTTTGCTCAGGTGTCCTTGTAGCTGAATACTTTCTTCGAATTCCATGTTTCTCATAGTAGTCAACAAATTCATTTAAAGAAAATTCTCCACCTCGGTCAGATCTTAAGCATTTTAACTGGTATCCACTTTCATTTTCCACCATCTTCCTAAAAATTTTGAATCTCTCAAATGCTTGCGACTTGTCATGCAGGAAGGTTACCCAAGTCATTCTTGAGTAATCATCTATGAACAACATGAAATACCTTTCTCTGACCAATGCTCTTATCCTTGTTGGCCCACATAAGTTTGTATGTATCAACCCCAAAGGTCTTGATGTGTTATACTCTTTTGTTTTTAAGGCTGAACATTGCTTACTTACCTCTGACACATTCATTACAAAATGTGCTTGCCGGTTTTATGATCTGAGGTACGTTTCTCACATACCGGTTCTTGCTTATCTTAACCGGATTGTCAAAATTCACATGTCCTAGTCTCCAGTGCCACAACCAACTTTAATCAACCTGTCCCATCATGCATTGGGACTCATCGCATTCCTTCAGATTGTAGACATTACCCTATGTTCTCTTTCCTTCTTCTACTACTTGGCCGATACTCTGCTTCCTTATTTAGTAACTGGTAGATTCAAATGAGAACTTGTACCCTTTGTCACACATCTGACTTACACTCAAAAGGTTATGATTCAAACCATCCACACTATACACATCATGAGCCTTGAGCTTTCCATTAATATTCAGTGTACCCTGACCTTTGATCTTGATGGAGGAGTTGTCACTGAACTGGACTGAACCACCATTCCAATCATCAAGCTTGATGAAATTTTTCTTATCTCCAGTCATGTGATTTGAGCAAACACTATCAACTACCCATAAATTCCCCCTTTCAGCATGTAGAGTAGTCTGCACAATCAAGCTGGACTCTGTCTTGTTTTTCTCCTTCTCTACCCAAATTAGTTTCTCTTCTTTCTTTTCCTCTTCTATCACTTTGTGTTCCCATTTTGTTTCCAACTTCTCATCTAGTACAATTTTCTTTTGCTTGTCAGGTCTTAGCTAACAATACCTTGCTATGTGAGTAAAACTCTAACACTTATAGCATTTCACATTAGCACTATAAGATGTACTTAATGCATTCTTGTAGGATATTTGCATATTACTCCTACATTCATAACTCTTGTGACCAAACTCATTGCAATTATAACATGTGACATTTGTACTTTGTAATACAACAAATGAGTTTTTTATTCTTAAAACTAGGGTTGACACTCATTTTCCTACAATTTGCCATTCTATGACCAAACTTATTACACCGGCAACAAGAACCATAAAAATTTGGAACATACCAGTTAGGTTGTCTTGTACCCATAAATGGCTTCCTCACTGGGGGTCTTCCTTTCATGCTTCTCACCCTTGTGAATCCTTCATGATCAATACTTGCATTTCTCCTTGGATCTGCATGTCGGTGCATTGAGTACGGTCTTCGGTTCATTGATTGAGCATACCGGTTTGTGTGGCGATTTCTAGAAGCATCTACATATATCTTCTTGCCAGTATCCTTGCCTACTGTGAATATCTTCTTCTCTTCACCTTTATTTGAGGAAGTGAATTGTATCTCCTTATAAGATGCGTTTGTATCTCCTTATAAGATGCATCTTTGTTTTTTTATCTTTGACCTTCTTGAAAACCTAAGCCATCAGTATCTTTGGATTGCTTCTATTTGCTCAACATCTTGTCCAGGGCTTCAGTGTTGCCTTCAAAATTTCTTCTCACTTTTATTTCTTCCTAACTTTTCTCTAAGTCCTTCCAAAGTTTTACTATTTCTGCTTCCAGATTTTGATGTTCCTTTTCCTTTTCACTTAGACTGGTACTAGTGACTTCACACATCCTCTTGGTCTCTTCCAACTAGAGTTTTAGATCTATGATTGTTCTCTTGGACTCTTCAAGAGATTTCTCCAAAAATTCTTGTTCTTCAGCTATAGCCCTTTTTACCTTCTTTAAGTCTCTTCTTGTTTTCTTAAGCTCATCTAAGGCACTAATGAGTTCTGCTTCAAGGTCTACTTTTCCTTCTTGCTCTTCCTCTTTTTCTTCTTCAGGTATCGGCACCTCTTGAGCCATAAAAATGTTTTCTCTAACTTCATCTCCACTACAATAGTCATCTGAGTCACTTTCCTCATCTGTGGTATCATCTTCATGTGTGTAAAGACTGCTCTGCTTCTGGTAGCCTTTTCTACCATACTGGTAGACATTTTTCATCCTATCCTTACTAAATGATCTGCCACCATTTGATTGATCAAATTTATTCTTAACACCATAAGGACATCTAGCAACAAAATGTCCAATCTTTCTGCACTTGAAACATTTAAAATGTAACTTGCCTTTATATTTGCCTGAACTTGTCTTGAGTCTTCTGAAAATTTTTACCATGATGTCATCAGAGTCTTCACCGGTTGCATCATGAGAAGATTCTTCTTTTCCTTTTCTTGAAGTCTGGAAAGCAACTTCTTTCTTCACAACATCAATACTGGCAGTCCTCATCTCATAAGCAGTTGGGGAGGCATACAACTCATCCATTGTAAAGACTTTCAGATCTTTTTCTTCTTCTATTGGTGAGACTTGTGTATCATACTTAGATGTAAGAGATCTAAGTACTTTCTTCACTACCACCTCATACTTTATTTTTTCTCCAAGCCCTCTAATGGTATTTGTTGTTTCATCAACCCTTAGGAGATAGTCAGCTATCTTCTCTCATCTTTCATCTCCAAACCGTCAAGTTGTGCTCTCAATGTCTGCATCTTGGCTTCCTTGACTTTAACTTTGCCTTCAAAAATCTTCTGCAACTTATCCCAAGTTTCCTTGGTAGAGGAGTAGTGCATGACTTTAACAAACTCATTATAGGAGAACCCACTAAGAATGACATTCTTAGCTTTAGCATTGTTCTCATATTCCCTCTTAGCATCTGGATCAGTAGGGGGATTATTAGGAACTACATATCCATTTACAACTGACATCAATACATCACAACCTAGAGAGGACAAATAGGTTTCCATTCTTCTACTCCAAAAGGCATAGTTGACACCATCAAACATAAGAGCTTTTGAGGAGGTGGATTTAGTTCTTGCCATTGTGAACACCTAACATGATCTACCCAAGCTAGAGAATGCTTTTGATAAAACAAGCTACCTATGCTATGATAGTAATTGTTGGACACAATGGATCACTAAGAGGGGGTGAATCAATGATTTAAACTCTTCTTCTTTAACAAAGAGATACTAGTAAAGTAGAGGACAAGCTGAATACTAACTGGTAACTTAAACAATGCAAGTAGAGTGTGTGAAAGGACTAGCTACAACATTAACATCACACATGAACAAGAATACATCACACAACACCAGATATATATGAGGAAAACCCAATGTGGGAAAAACCTTAGTGAGAAAAGCTGCTAGAGATCTTCTGCTCCAATCCATCCTCACAATGACACTCTGATTACAATATTTAGGGTATGAACCCAAGGAGCACCAACTCAAAGGAGCACCAACCCCTGGACAATTTATAGGCTACAACCTAAAGGAGCTACAACCTTTGCACTAAGCTACAACTTAGTGAAAACAATATGAATCTCATATATATAAATGAAATAACTACTGCAAATGAAGTTTTGCAAACGTACAATATTCTCCTCTTCCAATTTCACCCTTACCAGTCTGTATTCTTTCCACCAACTATGCAACTTGACTTTGCTAATCACCTTTCTCAATCCTCTCTCACAATGTCTTCCTCCTCTCAAATCTCAATCAATCACTCTTAATCAGACTCAGCTTCTACCGATTTGTCACCTCTATGTTCAATGCACTCTCCACTAGTTGTTCCTTATACTGGTTTGCTTTGCATCTCCTTATAGATCTATGCTTTGCTCATACACACTTCAAGTGTTTTTCTCTTTGGATCTCAGACAACAATTTCACACTTCTTACTGCAGAAACAACTACAACAGTCTCAAGTCATCATATTTTAAACTTGAGCTTTCCCACCAAGAAATGATTCAAACTCGGAGCGGTTAGGTTTTCCTTTATCCAACACAATATGCATGAGATCTGATCTAGTCTATCTTGGATCGATCACCTATACTCCAGATATGCATATGTACATGTTTTCCATTATCCAATGCATACTTGCTATAGATAGAAATCTCGTACATGATTTTCTACCTTGAAATTTGTCGGCTCTTAAAAGGCTCAGTTGTTTCCTTCTTGAGATACCTTCTTGCAATCTTATTTCTTTGCTTTGATCGAGGCACCAACTACTCCCCGATCTTCCTCTTTTATTATTTCTTCCTCGAGCAATAATAGTCAGTTACAATCCCGTGATTTTTGGTTTTTTCATTAATGTCAACTAGCTATTTTAACAACCCTGTTGATGGAGGCTTCACCAACCTCTGCATGTTTTCCACCTCAGCTCCACATGGCATCACAACGGTCAATCACTTATCTCACTGACACATAGTCAATTCTTACTTAAACATTCAACAAACTCATACCGGTACATGCCTTTACCGGTGAGACCTTCTCCACCTACTAACTAGTAGTTCACACTTCATCAGTAGCACATCTTCAACTTCGGTGATTTGTGATTACTTTAACATTCTGCCTCTTCATCATAAACAGGCAACCAAACTCAAAACCAGTTTAAACTCTACCAGTTATCACTCAACATGCCAACACACACATGCATCTCACCTCATACTAGTAAGTCACTGATAGTCTAAATAACTACTTGTGTTCCACCATACCAATTTGACAAGTCTTCATGTTAATCTTCTCAATACCTTAATTGTCTTTCACCATACTAGTACACTCTCCTTCATACCAGATGACATATCTCTACCTGTAGCCTACCTGCAATACTAGTTGACATCAATGACAACTCAATGCCAACAGGTGGATCAATTGGTATCTATTGGTGTTAAGATGGATGAAGAGGAGAAATGCCAGATCTTGCTTTGTTTTTTGCCTGATTCATGCGATTCTCTTGTTATGGATATTGGTAATACTTCTGTTGTTTTTAAATATGAAGATATGGTGGGTGCCCTACTTGGTGAAGAGATGCCAAGGAAAGTATCCATTAGTTCAAAGGAAGCCCTAACTATTCATGGAAGACCTAAAGAAAAAGGCAAGAAGAATGAGAAGCGCAACAAGTCCTAATCCAAAGGGAGATCAAAATCCCCTGGAAAGTCCAAAGTCATTTGCTTGAATTGTGGTAATTTAAGTCACATCCCTAAGGATTGCAAAGAAAAAAAGAAAAAGAAAAAGAATAAGTTTGATTTTGATTCTGAGTTTGAGAAGGAATATGGTGATGCATTCATTGCAGCTTTGGCTACTCATGCAGATAATGATGCATGTTTAATTGAACTCAGATGCATCTTTTCATATGAATTCCAATAAAGACTAGTTTTCTAAATATGAAGAATTTAATGGAGGTAAGGTGTACTTGGGTGATGATTCACATTTAGACATTGTTGGTCGAGGTAAAGTGAGAATTTGGTTTCCTGATGCTAGAATAAGAAAGGATTAGTAGTGTATTGCATATCCTTGGATTAAAAAAAAAATTAATTATCTGTGAGCAAACTAATAGACGCAGTGTGTAGGTAGTCTTTTCTAATGTAGGATGTAAGATGATTAAGGGTGCTATGGTGATTGCTAGAAGTGTTAGGTTTGGAACTTTGTATAATCTAGATGCATACATCATTGAGTGTAATAGAACTTCTATAAAAATTAAATATGTGGATATTCTGTTAGAAGATTTGAGGGTTTTACCTTCAGTGGATGGATATGGCTTTTGGGTATATAAGGGTGCTCTCTTCTTAAGAAAACTTACTTGCAAAGAAGATTATGTTATGGCACCATAGGCTTGGCCACATTGGAGAAAAGGGTCTGAGGACCTTGAAAAATAAAAACCTTGTTGAAGGTTTGAATGATTGTAATCTTGACTTTGATTTCTGTGAGCATTGCATTTATGGAAAACAAAACCATGTTTAGTTTTACTTGAGTTTTCATAAATCTTATGGTGTTTTGGATCTTATTCATTCTGATGTGTTCGGTCTTGTAGATGTTCCTTCAATTGGAAAATCTACATATTATGTTTCATTTATTGATGAATTTAGTAGGACATGGGTATACTTTCTAAAGAGTAAATTTGAAGTTTTCAGTTGTTTTAAGGAATTTAAAGAAATGGTTGAGTTGCAGACTAGAAAGATAATTAAATGTTTGAGGACTGATAATGGCAGTGAAATTTTCTCTAATTATTTTGATAAATTCTATAAATACTATGGAATTAACAAACAAATAACAACTCCGTAATCTCCACACCAGAATGGAGTTGTAGAAATAATGAACAAGACAATGATGGAGAGTGCTACGAGTATGCTAAGTGGTACTGGTCTAGAATAAAAATTTTGGGCTAAATTTGTTGCCACTTCTTTTTACTTGATTAATAGGTCTCCTACATCAACTCTTGTTGATAAAACGCCAATGAAAGCATGGTTAGGTCATAGGACTTCATTGATACATCTTGAAGTTTCTGGTTGCAAGGCATATGCACATGTGACAAAGGAAAAGCTATGAAATGTATCTTCATCAGTTACAATTATGATATGAAAGGATACAAGCTTTGGGACCTTTTTGTACAAAAGGTAATTCATAGTAGAAGTGTTATTTTTAGAGAAATTAAGTCTCCTTCCATTACATCATAGCCAGAATAGACTAAATAGGAAGATATGATTCAATTCCCTTCTACACCTAAAAGAGTTTAATTGAGACCACTTGATAGGAAATAAGTTGAGGAGAGCTCATCTAGCTCTGAATCTTCAGAGGAGGAGGAATAACATCCAACTTAGCTTGTTTGAAGGTCTAGAAGACATAGACAACCACCTAAAAGGTATTCAACTAATGATTGGAGATGTATTTTTGCTTTGAATATTAATATGGATGAACCTAGATCTACAGAAGAGGCATTAGATATGAATGATATATAATCTTGGAAGATTGCTATGGAAGAAGGAATGACAACTTTGAAAAAGAATGATACATAGGTTGTTGTTACAATTGTGGTTGTCATTGCACCAAAAGATTAAACTATTAATGTTTGATACAACCACTAGACTTATAGAATCCATAGGAGGCAGTTAAGCCATGTCACAAACCCAAACGTTGCACTACAAAACACAAGGAGACCAAGGGCACATAACTTGCAACAATCCCCTTCAGTGAAAACGAGGGGTTTGGACTTGTTACCAATTTCTGATACCACTTTTTACAAGTGCAGTTTCTGTTACACCAAAAAATCAACTTGTTTAATGCCCAATACAACCACTAGACTTATAGAATCAAGTGGTTAAGCTATGTAACAAACCCAAGTGCTATGTTTCACAACACAAGGAGACCAAGGATGCACGCCTTGTAACACTTGTACCATTTCCTAAAGGACATAATCCTGTTGGTTGTAAATGGGTGTTCAAGAAAAAGATTGGTTTAGATGGAAGCATTGAGATGTATAAAGCAAGGTTGGTTGCAAAAGGCTACTCTTAGGTTGACAGTGTTGATTATGGTGATATATTTTCTCTAGTTGCAAAAATGACATCCATTATATTTTTGCTTTCTATTGTTTTTGCTTATGATTTAGAGTTTGAGAAAATGGATGTGAAAACTGCTTTCCTTCACTGTGATTTGGAGGAGGATATCTATATGACACAACTAGAGTACTATGTGGTGAAAAGTAAAAGTAATTTGGTCCATAAATTGAAGAAATATTTGTATAGCCTCAAACAGAGTCCTAGGATGTGGTACCAAAAATTTGATACATATGTTTTGAGTTTGGGATTTGAGTGCTCTAAAGTAGATCACTGTGTTTATTATAAATTTGATGGTGATCATTTCTTGTACATTGCATTACATGATGATATGTTATTCTTTGGTAAAGGGAAATGTATGATTTCAGAAGTAAAGTATTAGCTTGCTACTAAATTTGAAATGAAAGATCATGGTGCAATGAAACACATTCTTGGGATGGAAATTAGAAGTGATAGAGTGAACAGAAAGCTATGGCTAGGCCAAAGTAAGTATATAAATTCGATATTACAAAGGTTCAACATACAGGATTATAGACCATTATGTGATCCCTTCATAGTTGGAACAAAATTATCTGTTTCAAATTGTCCTACATCTCCATTAGAGATGGAAGACATGATCAGATTGCCTTATCAGAGTGCAATTAGAAGTTTGATGTATGCTATAGTCTGTACTAGACTAGACAATGCCAAAGCAGTGGGAGTTCTTTTCAGATATATGTCTAATCTTGGTAGAGTTCATTGTGATACAGTCAAAAGTCTTCAGATATTTGAAGGGTACATCAAAGTATTATTTGTGTTATCATGGTAATCTGGTTGGAGACATGACTTCCCTTGATATTCATGGCTATGTGGATTCAGAACGGGTAGGTGATATTGATAGTATAAGATCCACCAGTGCTTATGTGTTTACTTTATTTGGGGGAGCAATTAGTTGGATGAGTAAGCAACAGGTTGTGGTTGATTTATCCACTACAAAAGCAGAGTATATGGAAACTACTCATGCTTGTAAATAATCCTTTTGGCTTAAGAGACTATGTTCAGATATTGGAATAAAATAAGGTGTAGTGACAGTTTATTGTGACAATCAGAGTGTGGTCTGCCTAGCTAAGAACCTGATATTTTATGCTCGGACCAAGAACATTGATGTTCAATATCATTTTGTCAGAGATATGGTCAAAGATGGTAGGGTGAAGCTGGTTAAGCTAGAGACTTTGATGAATGTTGCAGATTATTAAATTAAGGCTACAAGCACAAAGAAGTTCAGATGGTGTTTGGAGTCCATGGGCCTCATGGCCCCTAGCAATTGATTATTATGTTGATACTTCCTTTTCTCTTGCAAGGTGTTCGACAAGTGGGAGAATGTTAGGAAAATGGTGTCTCGGCCTTGCATTTATATGAGGTTACTATTTATAGTAAGTTTTTGTTTGAGCATGAAATGGTGTGAAATCCTCCTCAAAGCTTTTGGCTGGCTGGATTAGCATGGTGGTAAAATTTCATCGCAAGCATAACTAGTTTTGAAAATATTAAAGTTTCAATTTTCTGAGGGTGCGATGGAAGGTTTAAAATTGATTTTGAGAAATTTAAAGGCTCTAAAATGCCTTAAAAAGTGGGTGTAAATGGTGTAGTGGTTTATGAGGTGATAGAGCACTTCGTGAGCTTTTCAATGCTTTAAATGGTTCATTAATCAGACACACGGTTGACAAGTTATGGCCTTCAGAAGTTTGTGTGAGGCCCTACCCCAAGCCATCATAGCATTTCAGTTATATTCATGTTAGACCTACTATTGATACTATATTTTGATGTATTATGGACATAATTTTATATGATCCAGTGTTTGGATAACATTGATATGATTATGTCATTTACTTTGATTTGTAGTACTTTGTTTTGATGCTAGAAAAATATGGATGCATGCTCTATAAACGATTTAATTCCATGATGATTATGATGATGCTATTTAGTAGATTATTTTATGTGGATGTTATTAGATAATTGGAAACTTGATCATTATAATTGAAATTGTATGCAATGTCTGAATTGTATTCTTTTCATATGATAATATTATATGTGATTTTTGGAAATTACTAATGTGCAAAGTGAGATGTGTAGGATAATTATTCCATGTGACCATGGAGACTATTTGGAGAATGAAGCCTAGACCTATGTGCATTTGTGAAGCCAAGGGTTATCTATTTGGAGAGACAACACCTCGTTTGTAAATGCATTTTAATTTATAAATGTTATGCTTGGATGTGTATTTAATTTAGAAATTCTTTAATTTATAAATTTCAAAAAAAGGGACATTGCCATGTCTATTTTAGTGATATGTAATTATTTTGTGGTGTCACTTGACACATGTGTTGTAAAGTGAATTGGCAATGACATGTCCCTTGGGAGGGAATTTGTTTTACCAATGCATTTTTTTCAATTATCCTAGTATGGTCCCAAGAAATTCCTAGATAGGGAGCCATTAGAAAGGTCAACTCAAGGTTGACCCGTAGGTAAACTTTGGGTGAGTTTGTAGAGGGTTAAACTAACTCCTAGGGTCAAGTTAGGGGAGTTTTTAGTGGGCCATTTGATGTACCTATGGATGAAGGCCAAATTTAGCTATGTGTCCACTCCCTAGGGACTGTTTAGTCACCCCAAAAGTTGAGTATTCTAAGTTGGCCGAATTTCAACTTTTGAGGAGCCTACCTAGGTTAGACAACCCTCCTCATGAGTGACATTTCTCTTCCCCATTCTTTTTACCTTTTTGAGGTGCCTTGGCTAGAGATTTTGTAAGGTATTGGGAAGATTGACCTATGAACATCCTTCACCCTTCCCAAGAGGGTTGGAAAGAGTGAGGAGTGTCTTCTTAGGGAATAGTTTGGGAGGGAGAAGTTTGATCACCCACTCTCCATTTTTGGGAGACTTAGATTCTTGAGTAGTTTTTGTAAGTTTTTGGAAGTTTTTTGGCTAAGTATTGAGGGGAAAAGATAGTGGATTTGAGCAGCTCTTCTACAAGATTCATCGTCCTTTTGGCAGATTTAAGGTTGGTTGTTTTTCTAGCTCATGTATGTTATTGTATTTTTGAAAAGATTGCTTGTTATAGTTATTTTCATTGTTGATATCTTAGTGTGTTAGGAAGATGTTGAGTTCTTTCTTTTTGTTATTGTGATTTTTTGAGTTTTGTTTTGGGAGTTTTCAAGGCCAAACTCACCCTTGGGAGGGTAGAGTGGCCTTGGGGTGAAAGGTTGTTTGACAGCCTATGAGTGTAAAGGCTCTCTTTGGAAGAGAGTGATTTCCAAGAGGTTATGGGACCCTTTCTGCATAGTGTTTTGTTTATGCAATGGGGGTCATAAGGGGAGTTTGTTGGCTTATATGCCTTGGGGGACATAAGGACTTGTTGGGACAAATTTGGAACTTGTGGTTACTCTTCTTGGAAGCCTAGCAAAGGAAATATGTTATTCTACTTGCAGATTTCTCCTCTAGGTATTTGGTCCACCTTCAACCCACAAATTGTAGTCACTAAGTGACTTTGTTCATCCTTGGGTTGGGAGTGTTGTGTTGTGTTTTCTACTTGCTTATGTGTTTATGCTTGAGTGTAACCCATTTAGCCTTGGTTCTCCTAGCTCGAGGGTGGCTTCTTGTAAGCCTAGGTTGGGAGGTAAGCCTCCATGGTCACAACCTACAAGTTTTTTTATTGCAAGTTTGTCTGGGAAATGATTGGAAAGGAAGCTTTGGAATGATCCTATTTCTTATTGTTTTAGTTACAAAAATTAATGTATTTGATAAGCCCTCATTTAGTAGAAATGAGAGTCTTGATTTAGTTATCTCCTTAATTTAGTAAAAGAACCTATGATGTACTAAATGTAACTATTGTAATGGTTTTTACCATGTAATAAAGATGTATTTTAAATCTGAAGTATTTATATTCTTGCAAAGAGAAGAATACATTTTTTGAATTTTTTTTGTATTGATATAGTTGCTTGAAAAAGATTAAGAATGATATTATATTATGTTTCTAATTGTTATTGAAAAAAAAGAAATGCAAAGTTAAATGTTAATAGAATAGTCACTTTTAAACAAAAATGCAATATTATGCTTACATCTATAGTTCAAACTCAAAGGAAGAATAGATAGATTTTTTGAGAGTTAATATTGATAATGCATTAGATCTTGTTGTTTATTGAATTAGAGGATTTTAAAAATAGTTAGTTACAGCTGTAAATAAGAATATTACTGTCATATTTTCCATTTTATAAAAGCATGTATAGTAGGAAGTAAATAAATCTAGTTTTGGTTATTTAAATCAAAAGTTAGCTATATGTATTGATGGGAAACAAATTTACTTCTATTATGTTATTTGAAATCAGCCTGTTAAAGCTATTGAAATATAGATTAAATCATAGAAATATATTTATAAATATATATATACTCAATATATATATATATATATATATATATATATATATATATATATATATATATATATATATATATATATATATATATATATATATATATATATATATATATATATATATATATATATATATATATATATATATATATATTCACATAATATAAAGTTTATGCCTAAAGCCTAAACTGTTGCATTCTCTTTTTAAAAAAAATACAGATATACATATAAATACGCACACACACACACACACACACACACACACACATATATATTCAAAATTTTATATTCTGGAAATGAAATATTGTCATTTTAAAATTCCGGTTCATACCAAACTTATGTTTGCCCTCACAATTAAAATACATACACATATATATATTAACATTTTAAATATTTTTTTGAAACTAAAAAATGTATATATTTAGTTAAAAAAAAAGTTTATTGGTAGCCTACCCTAGAGCTAAGCTCCCTGTGGGTGTGCCCACAGGGTGGCTCAAGCCCCTCTATGGGCCACGACCCACATGGTACCCGCGGTCGCCACTGTGGGCCACGACCCACATGGCGCCTATGGCGGCGACTGCCTCCCACCTCCATTTCAACCTACCACCTCCACCTATACACGATCCTTTCAGCCTCCTTCATGAACCCTTTGGCCTCCCATGCAAGTAGCCTTGGTTCAACCCCTGTCATCTGCAGACACACATAGAAAAGAAGAAGAGATGAACAAGAAACCCTAACCCAATTTTGGGTTAGGGTTAGCATGAAAATAAAGAAATGAAAAAGAATAGGGTTAAGGTATAAAGAAGAACAAATCAACCCTAGATAGGGTTTGTAATAAAATAATAATAAAATGAAATTGGGGGGTTAGAATTCTTTTTAAAATTTGAAAAAGAATCCCCCCCCCCACATTTGTCTATAGCCAATATATAGAATTAATTAACCCCTAATATTGGCTAGGGTAAAATTGGTTCTTAATATAGACTTTAGTTAGGAAAATGTGTGTAAGTATACACACATGCACACACATATATAAATGCTAGTTCATATATTTAATTAATTATGTTATTTGGGATAAAAATCTTTTGGGTTTTTTTTTTTTATTAATGGAATTTATTAAGAGTATTAATGTAAACTTTTAACCTATGAGGTTATTGTTGGTCAATTATATAATAGTTGGAATTTAAATATCTAAGGGGATTTAAATTTGACTGTAATATAAATGAATGTGATTGACCAAATATTATAATTGATTTGGTTATCTTTATTAGTTAAATTTAAAAGCGTATTCGTGTATGTTCATTTATCTAATTTTAATATGAGATAACATTATTTTATTTAGCCCTCAGGTATTTAAATACTATTGAGATAATTAATATCTCTTGATTTATTAATGGATAAATTTTAATTAGGGAAAAGTAATTAATTAAGTTGTGACGACCCTTTTTAAGGAATAATTAGTCTACTCTAATTATTGACACAATAATGAAGGAGTTGATTAAATCAACTCTAGGAAACCATTCTATTTAATCCTGAGTTGACCTTTAGTTAATACAAAACTTATTTATTCCATTTTAAATGTAGATTATTTAGTGTAATTATGTTATTTAAAAAAAAAAAATTTGTTTCGTTTTTGCCCAAAAGTTTGGGCATGATATTTTGGACTCCCGAAATAGGAAATATAAATTACATCGGACACATAATTGAGCTGTAAAAGGGAGGAAAACATGTTGATGTGTGTTTTGACATGTCATAGGGAATCTAGAATGGAGATAAGGTTGGCTCTACTTTATTGGATAGTTTTAGCCCATGGTTTTTTAATACCATTTGATGGTTTCTTGAATTGTATCATCTATATATGAGGTGCGTGAGATAGAGGTTGTCTGTAAAAGTCTTATGGTGATTGAGTTACCTCTAAGTCTCTAATTAGTGGTACTCATGTGAAGAACTTATTGTAATCTATTATTGATTGTTGAATAATACATTGATTTATTTTTGAAGCGTGGGGTTTTTCTCCCCAAAGGGTTTTCCCCATGTAAATCACTATGTTGCTGTGTTGTGGTATGCATGATATTTTGTTTATTTATGTTAAGTTTCTATAACTTTAATAATGATCTATACAAGTTTTTACATTACCCTCCTCTCAAGATTAGTGTAGGAAGTTGTTTCTCTACTTAACTTCCTTACAATAATCATCATTTTCTTTCACCATATGATAGGCCACATATATTGCCATGGAAGAAGATGAGCCTTCTCAATTCCTATAATGCACTTTATATAAAAAATCCCATAGTTGCATATCTAATTACCAAATCAACAATACTATCAATCTGAAGGGCTCTCTTATCTGACACAACACTAGTCAATTTGTTCACTTCATCATTCTTTACAAACTTCAAAGTAGGTACTATTCTAGTCAAACATAATCTAGTTATATCCCTTAGGGATTCCTTGGAAATTGGATATGATCTATCCAACCATAAGTAATCTTCATGAATTCTTCTTAACACTATCAAATATAGGAAAATTGCTTCAAGTATCCTAACCCTTATGCCCTAGACTAGCATAATCTACCTTAAATCTTTGTTTACCTTTGACTAGATGAATTATATTAAAATAATTAATCTTGCTGTGATTATAGTCTTCCAAAGAAACATGAATGTAGGTGAAAACATATTCTTTATAAGTCACTTTGTCAGGAAGAACATAAAACACATGACTAGGGTTGCTCATTTCCGTAACAAATAGTTGAATCTCAAAATTAGGTCTAGCCTCGCTATGAACATTGATAATCTTATAATTTTTTATTTGAAAAGATCACAAACAAGAGAATTACCTTTTATTGATCTCCTTCACTACTCTTCGCACTCTGCAAGTCGTCAATCACATTTGCACAAATGAATTTCAAAAATAATGTATAACCATCATGTAGGATTTTCACAAAAAGTTGATACACTGTATACCTAGAGTCTCCAAAAAAGTTGTAAACTAACTTGCTTGAATTCCACTGGAAATATTTTTCAAATATCTTCCATGTTGATAACAATCAACATTGAACATAGAAGGGACAAAAGATCTGTGTTAAACTCTCCCCCTCAGACACAACTGTTTGAGCTAGTTTCTAGGCAAAGAATTTGCACCCACAAAAGGTGCGGATCCATCCTCAATATTTTTCTTAGTCTTATCATCTAATTTATTCACCCATTTCATCTTCATCTTCTCCTTCTCTTCATTGATATTAATTCTCTTTTCTAGACTACTAGGTTTCCCAATTCTACTTCTACAATGTTTTGCAATGTGTCCCATTTTGTTACAATTGTAGCATATCGGACCTCTTTGAGGTTTACTGCCATACGTTCTACTATTATTGAATCTTGAATTTGTTTTGAAATCAACAAATTTGTGCCCATAGGCTTTGCAAATATAACAAGATCCATTGAAAGATTGAGACCCTCTACTAAAATTTGAATTTTTATATCAATTCCAATTCATCCTACTTCTACATTGACTTGATTTATGATGAAACTTGTTACAATAATGAGAACTTCCATTAAAAGGTTGGTTTCTAATATGATTTCTATATTCCCTATATCTATGACCAAATCTATTGCATGGAAAATAGTTACCATAAAAAGTTGAATACTTAGAGGGAACAACAGGAGGTCTCCAAACATTCTTTGGATTTTTGAAGCTTTAGTTAGGGATGAATTTTTTCTAATCTTTGTTGGATTTCATCAAGTCATTATTGATTTTATCTTTACTTTCATTTATCTTTGAAGATTCACCATCCTCATAGTCAAGTCTACTTTTGCCTTTGCCTTGTTTCTGAGAGTTGAGTACAAGATCCAACACTTCACTACCACCTTTGATTTCAAACCTTTATAAATTTGTTCTTTTACAATTTTTAGTTCCTCTTTTAGTTTGGTAACTTCTACTTCTAGTCTTGAAAATTCTCGTCTTCTCATCAAGCTTTGTTTAAAATTCATTAATGATCTTTTTTCCTTTATCAAGCAGACTTCTTAGGTAAGAAAACTTTTTAACTACCGTATGCTTTTCTCTGCTATCATCTAGGTTTACCAATGAAGATCTAAATTTTCCTTCCATGTCAACAATGCCATCAATATTATTCCAATCATTTAAATCCATCTTATCCATATCATTCAATTATTCTTCAAACATAGTTCAAAATCCCAAATCTACCTCAACATTTAATCTATCTCCTCAAGAACCAAAGATCTATACCAATTGTTGAACACTACCAGAAGTTGAGAGGGAGGGGGGTGAATTAACATTTATAAAAACATAATGAACAATAACATTGATCCAAACACTTATGCATGAAAGTAAATAATGAAACCATCAAAAGCATCCACACAAGAACACCAAGAAGTTTACATGGAAAACCTAAATTGGGAAAAACCATGTTTAGAATCACAACCACAATATATAATGACTATTTATAATGATTAAGACCATTGAAGAAGGAGCTCACTACTTTGAACTTGTAGACTAAGGCACACAACCTTATGAAAGATACAAGATAAAGACTTGCACAACTAAGGAACACTTCTTCAGGGAAAGATATAAAGAAACTATTCATATATAACGTGAATGATAGACTAAACTGTATAACAAAATCATTTGACAAAATTTAGATAATAGTTCACAATATAATACTCATGTGTATACTTTGCAATACATACAAACCTCGAATTCTCTTCAACTTTGAATTATATTAGATTGCACATCTCACCACATTACATACTTCATTCTTCATATCAAAAACCTTATTGATCTATCTATTATATATAAATTGGATCAACAATAATTTGTATATGATTAGCCAAAAGGAAAGTGTAATGTGTACATAACATCTAACACAAATATATTATCTAAAAGGTAAAGAAGACATGTGAGGGTTCACACCAAGTCGACACACCTTCCAATAATCATAAAAAAAAATGTTTGCACACAACCACTCAGAGAAATATGCATAAATAAGTATAAAATGATCTGTTTAATCTTAATCTAGACCCAAAAATGGAATAAGCGGTTCACCACAAAATAACCATAAAAATTTAGAAATGGTAATAATTGATTTACAATAATGTTTAGATGAGGAAGGCAATGCATTCCTCTACACACTCCTAAAAACAACATCACATATTCTGGACCACAATACAATTTATGAGAGTGTTACTAGAGTAGTCACCAAGGATACCAACATCACTTTTGGACCAAGTAAGGAACATTAGTGATGCAAAGGCAAGAGGTTTAATTAAAAACTTACAGATAAATGTATGATAAGGACCCAAACCCCACACTCTTAAGATGTTTCAAGTGTAGCTCATACCTCCAAGAGGCTCAAAACTTGTCTACCACTAAGCCAAGTGGCTCCTCTGCATCTACACCATTTAAACACGCCCCAAAAACATGTACCTAAGGTTCTCAAGACATCAAGTCTTCATTTGTCAAGATAAACTCAAAAGCGAGTCTTAAACTAGGCCTAGGCTCCTACTAGCCCTGCAAACACTATTTTAGGCAGTTATCTCCCAGAAGTTGCAAAACAACAAACAAACAAATCATGGATTAGGATAAAATTTTCAGCCAACAATAACATGTCAAAATATTAGGTATTGTTACTTTGGACCAACAATCTCAGAAACTCACCATCCTTTGAACTCAATAGGCTAATTAGGCCACATTTGCAAAGGAAGTACTCCCAAAACTCATCTCTAGAAAGAACCCTTTCGTACAATCTTTGGTTATAATCCAAAACCAAGGATTTTCTAGGTTGTATGGTCAGTTAAGGCTTCTATATTTCCTAACCCCAAAACCCTCACTAATTCACCCTTAAACCTAGGGCTTTCTCAAAACCTCACCAAACATCACTTCCAGAATCAAATGAGGGATGATTCACCATGTCCTCAACATATAATCACTATATAAAACATAAAAAATAGCCCCTCCTTAAGGCCGATCTACTACTGCTATAGCTATGGCACTAAAACCACGCATTTTCACTCAAACCTCCATGTTGTACACCAAACTTTCACTCCTTCCTATCATTAAAGTGTCAGGAATGTATGATACAAGTTAGGGATGATCCAATCCATAGGAAACATAGTATTACATCTATGGTTGGATCATTATTTCAAAAGGAAACCAACAAAACAGTGAATAAAATGGTTGCAACTTAGGAATGAACAACACACTGTGCGATCCTAGGGTTTATTGAATCTTCAGAAGAATTAAAAAATGTAATAATTCATAAACATCGCCATCACTTCATTATAAAATCAATATAAAAGATACTTTAGTAAGCATGAAACCACAGGTTTGCAGGAAAATAAATAAGTTTTATTGTTGTTTGAGTTACAATCTATACAACCATGTACTCCCTTGTTCTCTCCCCCGTACAAAGGCCTCTCATGGCTTTAAATAAGCCTCCAACAACTGCCCCAACCAATCCATACAGTTATGTGTCATTACAAATTCTTAAAAAAACATATTTTGATATTTCTGACCAAAAGGGCACTAGCCGTTATTTTCAAATATTTGAATGAAAAACACTTATTAAACAACCTATTATGAATTCTACCCAAAAATATGAATCTTAAAGGATCAAATTACTTTATCCAATAGGTCTAAACACTTTTAAGACCATTCCCAATCCTATAACCCCGAAATCCTATATTTGGTCCTATGGTCCTATTCGGACCATTAGGACAATTAACCATTACATTAGGATCATTACAATAAAATGCCATAATTGGCTTTAGGATATTAGAATTGAGTCTATTAGACCCATACACCTCCTTGTCATGATTCCATGGTGTCCTCCAAGTTGTCTTCATGTCAGGGGCTCCTGCAGCATACTTCCCCCTAATGAGAAATCTCTTATCCCAAGAGAACAAATCTTTTGTGTTCAGATCTTGTAACTCTGGTGATGATTGTTTGGTACATGTATGCACCTTTTTCAACTACTCAAATGGAACTCTCCTACCTCTGCAACCTGCGTCAATCTTAAAACAAGTATTAGTACTCAAAAACTTATGTTTTGGTTTCCTCATGGGACTGTCTTCTGTCTCCCTATGCTGCCTTCTTTCATCTATTATTTGATCTGCCTTTTGGTGAACACCAATGTCACCATTACTGCCCCTCTTCTGCACTTCAATAGGACACAAAACTGATCCCACCATTACACCATCCTCACTACTATTTCATGGTACATCTGTTCTTACTAACTTGCTATCATCAACCACCATATTTTGCTTCAGATGAGGCTTATCTCCAACCTGCAAACTCACATGTATCGGATCTCCAAAATAGATGACACTTGTGTCAACAACATTCAAAGGATTCATAAAAAAAATCTACCTTTCTTTATGCACAAGACATCTATTAGTGTAGCCATCATGCATTGTCTTTCTCCCATATTGCCAAGGTCTTCCTAGGTTTAAGTGTGCACAAGTCATAGGTACCACATCACACAAAACCCTATCATGATATTCCCCAATTGAAAAATTGACATATGCTTCTTCCCTAATGAGGATATGTTGTTCTTTGCTAACCCAAGTAGCATAATAAGGACATCTATGAGGAAACCTTTGTAAAATAAGTTTATCGACCATCTCGTAGGAAACCAAGTTATTATGTGAACTTGAATCTACAATCAATTTGCAAATTTTACCTTGACACAAACAATGAGTTCTGAAAAATGATACCTTAGGTTCTTCTTGCTGATGCAACTTGCCTTTGTTAAGCATGAGGAATTCCCCTTCCAACACTGGAATTGCTTTCAATGGTTCATTTTCTTCTTTCCTTTCTTCTTCTTGTGTCAAGTTTACTCTCCTATCCCTGCCTCTATCTGTTTGTTCCCACTTAGGACATTTAAAGGAAGGATGCCCCACTTCATTACAATTGAAGCATCTGCTTGTGAAAGTGCTTCTAGCAGCCCCAAATCTTCCACCTCCTTTGTATCCTCCTCTTGAATCAGAAGATGTCTCTTTTCCTTTCTCATTTCTTTGTCCTTGATCCCAATTTATTCTACCACCTCTCCCTCTTCCTCCTCTTCCACCATTCCCTTGCCTTTCCTGCTTCCTCTTCAACTTCTCTTTTGCTCTAATGGCCAACTAAAAACATTCTCCCAATGTCCTAGGCATCTGCAAACTTATTTCATCTTTAAGGTTGAATCCTAACCCATTCAAGTACCTTGCTATCTTCTCTTCTTCATCCTCTAGACCTCCTCTAATACTAAGCTTATGAAATTTCTCAGTATAGGACATCACATCCATGTCCTTTTGCTTCAAATTCTACCTCATGTTCTTCACATAAATTATATAATCAGATGGTAAAAAATGATCCTTAATCAAACCCTTCATTCTATCCCATGTTGTGATCTTTGCCAACCCTATAGCCATCCGGTCATTTTGTATATCAGACCAATATGTCGAGGTTGTACCTTTCAACTTAGTTTTGGCAAACTTCACTTTCTTTTCTTCATCCATTTCTTTAAATTCAAAGTTAGTTGTCTAAGGCATCTAACCAACCTAAGACTTCTTCATTGTCTATCCTCTCTTGGTAAATAGGTAGGTAAATGTTATTCTTACCTCCACCTTGGACTGCCTTTAGCAATCTCACCAATCTCTTCTCTTCAAGATATTCTTCTCCCCTTCTAGGCTCTTCATGCCTTTTCCCTTCATCATGAGCTCCCACTTCTTTATTCATCTCCTCTATTCTAGGTGCTCCCCTTTCTTTCTATAAGGCTTCAATCCTTTCTAGAAGTTGTATCCTCTCTCTCCTTTTTTGTCTATCGTCTCTATCCTTTGTTGCGTCCAACTCCCTCTTTTCCCTCTTCTCTCTTTCAAGGGCTTCTCTCAACTCCTCTATCTCCCTAGAGATTTGATTTTTGGGTGCCATCTTATCCAAACCTTCCCTCAAAGATCTACTCACTACTTTGATACCAATCTGATGTAGAGGCAAGAGCTTTAATTGCAAACTTGCAGATAAATGTATGATAAGGACCCAAACCCCACACTCTTAAGATGTTTCAAGTGCATTTCATACCTCCAAGAGGCTGTCTACCACTAAGCCAAGTGGCTCCTCTACCTCTACACCATTTAAAAAATCCCCAACAACATGAACCTAAGGTTCTCAAGACACCAAGTCTTCATTTGTCAAGATAACTCAAATGCTAGTCTTCAACTAGGCCTAGGCTCCTACTAGCCCTACAAACACTGTTTTAGGAAGTTATCTCCTAGAAGTTGCAAAAAACAAGACAAACAAATCATGGATCAGGATACCCTTTTCAGCCAACAATAACATTTCCAAATCTTAGGTATTGTTACTTTGTAGAAACAATCTAAAAAAGTCACTATCCTATGTACCCGATAGGCTAATTAGGCCACATTTGCAAATAAAATACTCCCAAAACTCATCTCCAGAAAGAACCCTTCCGTACAATCTTTGGTTATGATCCAAAACCAAGTATTTTCTAGGTTGTATGGTCAGGTGAGGCTTCTATATTCCCTAACCCCAAAACCCTCACTAATTCACTCTTAAACATAGGACTTGCTAAAAAGCTCACCAAACATCACTTCTAGAATCAAAAGAGGGATGATTCACCATGTCCTCAACATATACACTATATCAAACATAAAAAATAGCCCCTCCTTAAGGACGATCTACTACTACTATAGTTGTGGCACTAAAACCATGCATTTTCAGACAAACCTCCATGGTGTACACCAAACTTTCACTCATTCCCATAATTAAAGTGTCAGGAACATATGATACAAGTTAGGGATGATCCAATCCATAGGATACATAGTATTACATTTATGATTGGATCATTATTTCAAAAGGAAACCATCAAAATAGTGAATAAAATGGCTGCAGACTTAGGAATGAACAACACAATGTGCAATCCCAGGGTTTATTGAACCTTCAGCAGAATTCAAACATGTAAGAATGCATAAACACCACCCTGAATTCATTACAAAACTAATATCAAATCTACTTTAGTGCAAAGAAAGCATGAAACCATAGGTTTGTAGGAAAATAAATAAGTTTTATTGTTGTTTGAGTTACAGTCCATACAACCTTGTACTCCCTTGTGCTCTCCCCCATATAAATTCCTCTCTGGTCTTTAAATAGGCCTCCAACAACTACCCCAACCAATCCGGACAATTATGTGTCATTACAAATGCTTAAACAAACATATATTGTTATTTCCCACCAAAAGGGCACTAGCCATTATTTTCAAATATTTGAATTAAAAACTCTTATTAAACAACCTATTATGACTTGTACCCAAAACTAATGACTCTTAAATAATCATTTTTCTTTATCCAATAGGTCTAAACACTTTTAAGACCATTCCCAATCCTCTAACCTTGAAATCCTATATTTGTTCCTATGGTCCTATTAGGACCATTAGGACAATTAACCATTACAATAAAATGCCATAATTGACTTTAGGATATCAAAATTGAGTCTATTAGACCCATAAACCTCCTTGTCATGCTTCCATGGTGTCCTCCAACTTGTCTTCATGTCAGGGGCTCCTGTACCAATTAGGCTTCCACAAAAACCTTAAACCATCATCCTAGATCATCAAGATAACAAAATATAAATCTGGAAACAACTCTATAGCATAACATCATTTAAACATATATCTAAACTAGCAACCATATACATCCAATTATCAGGAACATGAACATATTGAACCACATAATTCTACTATACATCTCTTCCAACTCACAACATGGAATTATACATGAAGATACATATTTGGCAAAGCATCACCAACATCAACAACATCTATACCACACATGTTTCACATCAATGATAACAAAGACACTCATATGTGCAATAGGTATGAAAGACCAAGGTGTAAGTTCTATTCCATTGCAGTAACATACATGTAATAGACAAGGTGTTAATTGATTCATTCTAGGTTGTTGTACGAAGGGTCAAGGTATGTGCAGTAGTCACAAGCATAGTTATTCTTGACTTTCATTTTTGCATAAGATACTTGTTGAATGAATGCACCAACACTGACACCCAAAATACATGTGCTCTAGAACTTCATGAAAACACACCTCAAACAAAAAACAAATAAAAAGGATCAATAACCAACCCAATTTTCTCTAGTCACTTGTGGACATCCTTGAGTAGCATAGGAACATGACCCAAGACAAATTAATAAAAGATAAGACTAACTAGACCAACAAGCCAATAGCCATACTAATCTTAGTCATTTTTTTATTGCTCGAGGTGATGGCTGATAATGATAAAGATAGAGATGAAGATGTTTGGTTTCAGAGATTTAATACCCGCATAAGTTTGATTTGTAGATATTTTTGAGTGTTGTCTTCCCTGTATAGGAAAAGTTGGTGATTGATTGATTGATTGACAAGACATGTGAGACTTTGATTGATAGTTTGTCTATTTCTGATTTGATTTGATTGTTTTTCTATGCTTGTTATGTATCTGCTTAGGTGCTTGTTCTTGTGAATGGTATTTTATTTCTTAGATTTTCAGATTATGTGATTTTTTAGGTCCTTTTTCATGACATTTTATGGTCTTTAAGGGGTTTTTTAAAGACATTTTATGATTTTTAAAGGATATTTTATGATTTTCATGGTTTTTTAGGATATTTTATGATTTTTTAAAGACATTTTATGATTTTTATAATTTTTTAGGACATTTTATGATTTTTATGATTTTTATGATTTTTTATGATATTTTATGATTTTAATGATTTTTAAGGACATTTTATGCTTTTTATGATTTTTCTAGACATTTAATGATTTTGTAATGCCCGCCAAAATACCCTAGAGAAATACACTAACTAACATGCAAAATAGAGATAATTTGTTTTTTTAAACTTCTATACATGCATCCAATACAATGTAATAGCATTCATTAACTTGTTACAAAACTACTCATCATGAATATAATTACCAATCATGTTACGCAAGCAGAAATGAAATACAATACATCAATAATCATCTATCTCCCCTAGGGTATGTCAATGCCACTACTTAAATTACACACTAAACAAGTCCTAATCATGATAACATTTACATCCATAATTTATGTGCAGTCTAACTTACTATCATCAATTCCTTTCACACAATCACATAAAGTTCATTACTTAATCCTAGAATGACTATATCTATTTATGAACACTCAATCATTCCATAAGGTTCATATTAAGCACCAATACCAAATGTTCCTAATCCCAACCATTCATTTCTTTTAAAATCAAATAAGCATTTCAATAGGTCAATTACCACATTATTAAACCATAGAAATATGAACTAATTACATCATTATGAGCATAACACTAAGTACACATCCATAGATCCAATATCCAATATTCTTATTATTAAACATGCTTAAGTTACACATGATTCATCATTTTCCCTATAATATCTACTAGATACATGAATACAATGTCTTTTACAACAATGAGAATAGCTCTCAAACACAATTATATATACATGTCTAATGAATCATGATCAATAAGCTGCTACAAATATCCATCCACGAGCTGAAGAGATAAGAGATCCACATACATGCAAAGCATCCAAGAAAAGAATCCACTGAAGAACATCCCAATGGAAGAACGACATCGACCACTCGACCATGTGGAACCAAAGGAACCACCCCTTGTGCTAGAAGATGACACAAAATCCCACACAGATTCTAGATCTAAGATGACACATAACAACCAAAGAGGAAAAAACTCTAACACAAACCAAGGAAAACATACCAAACAATTACCAAGAGACCTCCAGAGGTGACTCAACAACAAGACATAAGGAACTAGTACCAACATGTAGGGATAGAGTTTCATCACATGCTACCACATAGGATACACATGTGGAACCATCTCAACCTTTGAGGAAATCATAGTAGTATGGTTTACCCGGTTACTAGATCTACCACCTCACTTTGGTCTCCAATCCATGAGATGGGTATTACAAAACACATTTATTATCTTTCTTAGATGAGTTACTCTACCCAGCCCACCTAATATTAATTATTATATTATCACTTATCAATTACAAATTAAAACCTCCAATGAGCTATCCAAATGGTCTAGACCCCGATTCTATCCTAGCAGTCTATCCCTCGTGACCTTGACAGACTCACAGAAGCCCACTCCCCCTAATCATGCATCTAAGCCTTAACAAGATAAAAAATCAAGCAAGAAGGCCCACAAAATACAATCCAACTAACCAAGATAAAGTCTCATCAATGTAAAAGGAGCCAACAATATATATCACATAAGTCACATAGATCTCACAACATCATAGAGAAAAGAAACATCTACATAGCAAGGAGTTACTCATCTTGCAACTTACAAATGATCAAGTAATGCATCAAAATATTACTCCGTACATCCAAGAGTACTCAAAAGCACATCACAACCACTGAACAGACTACTGGAACAACTAAGAAATTGGAAAACCTAGACTGATACTCAAAAAACCAGAAGAAAGACTCAAAACACAAAAAATGGACAAAATCACACATTCATCTAATTGTGTAGCGCATGTACAAGTTTCTACAACGCTTTTACAAATTCCTGCAATGCTTTTACCCAGGGATTCAATGCATATCTAAAATGTTTTAGAACATATATAAAGTTTCAATGGCTTTGCATCACTCTGCAATGCAAATGAGACATATGATAGTGCATTTAACAGGTTAAACAATGCATATGACAAGGTAAATAACGCATATGTTCTTTTAGAGCATTTATTATGGAAACAATAAACTTATAGAAATAAAATGAAATCATACAAGTATCAAACATTTACAAATGAAGGCTCAAAAGAGACACCTAGATCATATGAATCAAATGATATAAACAAAACACGAAACCATAAACCATAGTATAAGATTTCCCAAAAATGGTCGACAATACATTGAGCCAGAAAACTATAGAGAATAAATAAATTCCCAACTCCTTCAACAAACCAAAAAACTATAACAACATCAAATCTCAGATCCTTTCCAAGGAATAACACATAGGAAGCCAAGAATGCACAAACATTATTTGTAGAGCTAGCCATCCACGGCTACGCACAACCATAATACAAAATATTTCCCCCAAATTTATATAGTTTCAACTATGATACATAATATGTATGAAATAAATCAAAACTTAAAATTTACAAAATTATATGAAATATTTTCCCAAATCTCCCCAGGACATAGAGAAGACAATCTTTTCCAAATTGAAAATGAAAGAGAAAGAATCCTCCAACCCGGTAAATGCTGGATGAAATATTGATGAAGAAGATTGAAATCCAAACAAGTCCAAGCAATCCAACTCTAGCAAGAAATCAAAAATCCAACTCCAGAAAGTGCATCCGAGAAGCCAACCCCCCTGAAATCACAGGAAAGAAAATGAATAGAAAACAAGACCAAAACCATAGAATATGTCAGCCAATCAAAATATTAGACTAAATAATATTTCTTACCAACCCATATCAAAACCCGAGGTAAATATAAATAAAATAATAGCTAATTTACTTACCCAATAACTTGACCAATCAGACAAAAGGGTAGGTAGAATAATATTTAATCAACCCAAGAAGGTAAATAATAAATCAATCAATAAAATAGTACTCATGGGCACAATTAACTATAAAGCCCCAACAAATAATTAAATATAATAAACCAAGGGCTATAAATATATTAAAGCCATAATAAATAATCAAAGACTATTTAATTAATTAAATATCTAAGCCTTATTATTACAAAACAATATTAATAATAATATCAATAATAATTCCAAAAGCCCATAAATAATAAATAATAAACATCCAAAGACTATAAAAGCATTTACCAAATATTTACTTATTTTATTATTGGCAACTATATTTATTTCTTTTATTATTATAAACTATATGAATCTATTAATTTAATTTAACATTATTAGACTATATAAATTACTTAATAAATTAATAATTAAACCAATCAATACATACAACATTCTAAGCATACCAACAAGAGACAACTCAAGAGATCGCTCAACACTGAACTACAACTCACACAAAGACTGACAAGGGTAATCACTCTTAAACCTAGAGTGTAGAATGGGATTTTATGTCATCTCCGATCAACCTACCATTGGGATAAGACACGCCCAGACTTGTGAAGTCAGGTGTAGTCGATGTTTGGTACTTGCAAACCATGCATCCACAAAGCCACGATACAACATATACAATATATATTATCGACAAGTGATAGAGAATCACAATGGCACATCTTGATCGCAATGAGTGATGTGACATGGTCCCTATCATGAAGATAGTAGAAGACACTCACACACAATCAAGCAATATCATAATAAATCTCGCATCATGAAATAGGGTTAATACATTAGAAAATATCATCAAATCATCGTAAGAGAGTATCAACAACACATAGAAAGAGATACATATAAGTCATCAAATGAGCTCCTATCATCATAATAACCCATATAACAATTCATAATATCATCATCCTCATGTAGTAGTAATGTCAAATGAAATATAACATATCTAATATCCAAGATAAAGCATCTAAACCACATGAAAATCCACAATAGTCTAATCCAAGCATCACAAGGTATTTTATCGAAGCACAAAAGGAAAAGATAAATCAAGGAGAGACACTACAGATTTTAATAATTTTTTTTAGGATATTTTAGGATATTTTATGATTTTTTCAAGTTATTTTATGTTTTTAATGATTTTTCAGGATATTTTATGAAATTTATGGTTTTTTCAGTAATGATTAAGGGTTTGCCCCCAGTTAGGACCATGATAATGTGACACAATGATAGGAAGTGGGACTAAAACAATAGGAATGATGGGTTTTATCATCTACAAGAATGCATCTCAAGCCATGGGGGAAATATTACTAGGTTTTATTGGTGTGATGAAAGGAGGTAGATAGGTGTGACTAGATGTACTACTAATACATAGTGGAGCTATAATCCATACTCATGGTACCTGCTTGCCAAATTTCACCATGGTACTTATCCAATGTTCCTATTTACTAGGTTTTCTCTATATGGTGAATTATTTCTCTTTACTTTTTTGATATTTTTTAATTTTTTCAGTGGTAACACAAGACACCTATTTGCAAGGTTTTCATCAAGGTGCATAGTTTTTTGTATTTTTTGATTTTTCAGACATTGGGATCCTCTGAGCATTAAATGTAGTACTTCTTTAGGTTCATTATATTGATAGGATCAAGTAATGCCTCACCTTCTATATTACATAACTAATATGAACCATTCCCAAAAGCTCCTATGATGACATAGGGTCCCAGCCAATTTGGTTCAAACTTCCTTGGTCTCTCTTTTTCTGCAAGGTTTCTCTAATTTTCTCTTAGGACTAGGTCTCCAATTTTAAAGAATTAGACTCACACCCTATTGTGGTAGCTCCTCCTTAGATAGTTCTAATATGATTGAAGGTGATCAAGGGTATTCCTTCACTTTTCATCAAGCATTTCTAGCTCAAGCAGTCTAGCAACCCGATACTCTTCTTCTAAGATAAGGTGTTGCAATGTGATTCAAAGTGATGATAGTTCAAACTCAACAAGGAGTATGGCATCTGATCCATATATATCATTGACAACCTTTTAAAGGATTTTTAGGATAGTGTTGTTTGTTGCAATTGACCATTGCTTTGTGGATCGTAGGGATTTAAAAAGAAGTGTTGGATATGGAATTGGTCATAAATTTCATGTATATCCTATTTTTTGAATGGACAACCATTATTTGTTATAATAGATTGAGGGACTCCATACCAACATATGATATATTTGAGGAGGAATTTAGCTATTTGTTTGCTTGTTATCTGGGTAAGTGAAATTTCTTCCACCCACTTGGTGAAGTACTTGTTGACCATTTTTGTGTCAACTTTAACCATGTAGATAAATGGCTTGAGATAAAGTTGTTGGCCATTTGGTGGAATTGATTATGTGTTGCATTGATGTTTTGTCATTGATGTCAACACTATTTGTTTGGATGCTTTACCGACACCCTTCTGGTTCTGGTAGGTTGAATGGGTTCTGGTTAACTTGGATCCAACATGATCTAGTAGACTCTAATATATTGGAAAATGCACACTCCAATGAGAAATTGTAGGTGATTGAAGGTATTGTCATTGATGGAAACCTTGCAATCCTATGCCACCGGCACCAACACTAATAGACTCTACACCGATAGATAGTTTACCGACAACGACAAAAATGATTACCGACACCCTAGCCGATAGGATTTTGTTTATTACATTTTATATTTAATTGTAATATCTTTTTGTAAGCCGACAAGGTGAATTGTAATAGGACTTGTATATAATTATGAGATCTTGTAGATCATTTAGGATATGTGGACATGGTCAGATTATTGTAGAAATATAATACGAATATTAAGGTAGATTTTGGAGTAAGGTTTATGGTTTTTCTGTGAGCTTAAAATGGTACTAAACCTGGCATAGGAGATGTTGAACCGAAGAAGTACATTATATTGGATTTGTATAATCCATTTTGTAAGTTAGTGAGACTTCCTTTTTGTAATTAAGCAATGAGCTTTAGGCAGTTCACCTTCCTGCATGTGCAAGCCCCTATTGTAAGTAATATTCATTTATTGGCCATTAAGTGAATATTGTGGGTCACAAATCCCATCAAGTTTTTTCCCACACTGGGTTTCCTCATTAAAAATATTGTGTTATGGTGTGCTTTCTATGTTGTGCTTATTGTTCTTATTTACTGCATTAATTCTGGTTTACCGGTACACTGTTTTGGAATGCAATTTGTTTAATAAGTTCATAAAATCTGTAAACCGGCAAGATACTGATTCACCCCCTCCTCTCAGTATCTTTGGGAATCCTAACAATTGGTATCAGAGCTTGGTCCTCTACTTTCAAAAGCCTAATAGCTTGAGGGAGATTCTGACACCGGTACAGATGGATAACTTGAGAAAGCAATCAGAAATAGCTCTTGCAGATTATGATGTAGAAAATTTGAAGAATATCAAACTTGAAGATGATCTAAAGGCTACACAGGAAAATCTTACTATTGCTAGAAGAGAAGAGAATGAGAAGATACAGAGTGATGATGATGAAAAAGAAACTCTTAATGAACTTGTAAGCAAGTTGAAGCAAGAAAACATGACATTGAGGAATGAGATACAAGATATGACTATGAGATTTTGTAAAGACACTGAAGATAGAAAGAAGAATGAAGATGAATTGACTAGGAGAATCAATGATGCTGGAAATGAAAATCTAAGACTCAGTCATGAAAATGATATGTTGAAGACAGATTTGGTTCACTTGGAACATGATAAAACTGAACTTATGAGATAAAAAGATTTCTTGGAAAATGAGTTGGCTACTGCAAATCAACATAAGGAGAAATTAAAGAAAAGTTCAGAAGAACTTGATGATATGTTGAAAAATCAGAAACCTAATGGAGATACTAATGGTCTTGGCTTTGAAGTTGGTGAAAGCTCTGGTACTACAAACAGTCACAATCATAGAAAACCGATAAGACAACCTAATGCCTACAAATTTAATGGGAAATGCTTTAACTGTAACAAGTATGGTCATAGAGAAAATTAGTGTAGATATAGAAACTAGCAGAACACTAATGCACCCACCGGTCAATGTACTAAATGCAACAAAATTGGTCATAATTCAGAAAATTGCAGAATGAATGTAAGATGTTATGTCTATAGAAGATTTGGACACTTATCTAATCAATGCAGAACACATACTGACATAGGATATGGAAAATCTATTCAGAAAAATAACGTGACTTGTTATGCTTGTAATAAGATTGGACATATTGCAAAATTTTGTAGAAGTAAGGCATCACCGATAAATAACAAAGGACCCAGTTTGAAAGGTAAAGAGAAGGTTGATGAGGTAAAGCAAGAATTTTGAAAACAATGGATTAGAAAAATAGATTAGAATAATGATGAGGCTATTCCTTCATCGGTAGAACAGAGTATCACTCCACTAGAAGGAGATTCTTCATCTAACTAAAAAGAAATCCCTTGGGGGTATGGAGACAAATTGGAAAAAATGCTAGTTTACCCTCGGTTGATGGTAAGAAGATGAAATACTTCTTTACCGATAGATGAGTTAAGTTTTCACTTAACCGGCAGAGATTTATTATGGTAGTTGAAGAAAATAACATCATGGGATTATCCTTGCCAAAGAAGCCAAATGCACTAAAGTTTGGTGTGAAGGATACTCCTTAAACACTATCAACTGTTTAAATATGAAATTCCCGCTGTCATGGTCGATTAGTAATGCTATTAAAGCAATAAGGAAAATCAGTGAAGAGTTTGAAATGTGTGTTTTTACACATGTTTATAGGGAGGCCAACTCTTGTGCTGATTGGGCAGCTAACCTGGCTTGCCAATTGGAAAACATCATCACTAGTTATGGTGAAAAGGAGATTGCAAGTGAAATGAAATCCTTACTCAATCAGGATTGAAGCTATACAAGGCAACATGGTACTTTTAATCATTATTTCTAATGACCTTTCTCCCTTTTCCGATGTAGGGCTTGCTTGAAGATAATGAGCTATTAAATAGGTGTCATATCATCATTATTTGGCACAGATTATGGGCTCTTTTATAGAATAACCACAGAAACTAGAGGAAAAGTTATCAAAATGAGAGAAGGCATTGCAAGGAAGGTGCTAGAAAAGTGGGAGGAAATAAGAAGAGATTTGAACCTGCTTCATGCACTGAATGGAGAAAGAATGAAGAAGTCTAGAGTATCCTTTAGCAAGGGGGGCTCAATGTTTTCATGGAACAATTGAATGGGAAGGACCCCACAATTACCAACTACTTCATAAAGAACTAGAAAAATGGAAAAGCTCTGATTGGATCACATATGATGAATGTAGATGAAGAGGTTATCGCTGAGGCCACAGGGATGACTACCGAGGGTATGAAATTTTACAAGGACAGAGGGTTATCAGATAAGGCTGCAGACAAGTTCCTGTTATGGATGGTGAGAGAAGAAAGATGATCAAAATTGACAACTCCTACCACTCCCCGAAGAGAATTTGTAGTCCATGGAGGTTTGTCTTATTTGCTTCTATTGAATATATTACCTTAGACAGTAGGTTTACCAGGGCTTATGGGCATCACTTCATCCTTCTTAACCATTTATGTCATGGTGAAAGGGTTAGCCTTCCCTATTATTTGGCCTATTCAATGGATCATACTATAAAGGAGATCCAGAAGGACCCTAAAGGTGATCATGCCCTCCACTAGGGGCTCATGGTCCTGGTTTACAAAACGCTAAAGGGGAAGTGCATTGAAAATCCTATTAAAGGCAAAAATGCCAGAGATGAGACTACGAAAAGTAAGGATAGTGGTTTCAACTTTGATTTTGAGACCGAGGGAGAGTTGAAAGAAACTAGCAAAAAAGGGAGGATTAGGGCTAAGAAGAGGATGATTATTTTGGAATCTGAAATGTCAGACTCTGAAACTGATTCCCTTGAGGAAAAACCTGTTAAAAAGAGGAAAGGGAAAGCCTCTGGAAAGAAGGCTCAGAAAAAGAACACTAAAAAGGGTAGCAATTATGATCTCAATTATGTTCTGGTTGAGTTTGAGGAGGAGGATGATGATAATAAGAGGATTGATAGTCAGGACAAAGAAGGGGAGGGTAACTCGGTTAAGGATAATTTGGAAACCGTGGAGACTGTGAATACCACTAGATTGCATAATGAGGAAAAAGGGGGTCAAAGTGATAGTGGTGACAAAGATACCATTAAGGCCTTCTGTGAGAACATCACTACTCTGATGAAGGATATTAATAGCTTGAAAATAGATACACAGGCCATGGCAAGAATTACAGTTGGTGACAAGCCCTTGGCGGAGCATGTTAAAGAGTTAGTGGCCGTTTTGCATAATGCGCAAGCTATTAAATGTATGGTTGGAAAAATCTTAGCCACGAAGAAAAAGGTCAATGAGATGGGAGATAGAAAGGAAATGGACAACAAACTGAAAGATTTTGGCAGCAGAATTGACAAGCTGGAGCACAATATCAAGCAGATTATTGATCAAAATTTCCAAATTCTTAAATCTTCGGTGGACAATATAAACATCTTTATCAATAGGTATGAGAACAATGCAAAGAAGGAAGGTGATAAAGAGCAAGTGAACAAGAAGGGTCATGAAAGGAGGACCAGAGCCAACACAAAGAATAAGGTCGACATCAAAGGTCGTGAGCTGGAGGATATGAAGACCTTGGCAAACAACATGAAACAAATGGTTGTTCACGCTGAGGATATCCTGAATAGTATTTAGTTCCAGTTGCTGTCCTTGGTTTTGTCTCTTTGCTCTCTTTTGCTTTCCTGTTGATGTCTGTTCTGAGTTTTATGTAATTATGTAATGATGTTTTAAGCTAAGCCCATCCAGTGGGTTCATTTTGACTTTTTGAAGTGATCAGGCACTTTTTTATGCTTTTCTATTCTCTTGCTTTGTAAAAGGTTCGGGTACCTTTCAAATACCTATTTTTACTTAATCAAAACATTATAAAGAAAGTGTTTTTCACTCTTTTTCACTCACCGAGCATTCAAACTTCCTTAGATCATGAAAAACCCAAGTGAAGGCATCCACAACAAGAAGTGAAGCAAGATCATTCAAGCATTCAAACCTAAAGGAAGATTAAGGTATTTATACAATGGCTTCCTCCTCTGCACCTTAATTCATTTCAAACCCTATTATAATTGAAGTGATTAAACACCCTAGGCCCATATTTAAGATCATTCCCGAAGTTGCGAAGCAGGATGATACCTTAGGAGCATTTTCTAAAATACCCAAAGGAGTTGCTTAGGTTGAAGACCCTAGGATTTACATACATTGTCATATTGAAGAACTTGGTGCTGATGAGATTATGAGCATGTATAGGACAATAATTTGTGATGAAAATGGTAATGTGAAACCAAAACACAAGATAATTGAAACCATAGGTTTTGTGGAGATACTTAGCATTCCTGATTTTCCCAAGGAAGTTATAAGGATTGTATTTAGTAGAGTTCATGGGGAGTTATTTTGGCTAGATTCCATCCATAAGATTACAAAAGAAGCAGTTAGGGCAGTGACTAGCTTACCTTCCACCGGTAGAAGATCAGAAAAAGGAAAGGTCTATAACGACACTGTGATGACCCTAACCGGTGCAACACATGATAGCAGATCCTTGAGAGTCAATGATGTGAAGGATATTAATGTCAGATTCATTAGCATGATTCTAGGATGCAAGACTACACATGCCATCAGATTAAACTCTGTATCTAGTTTATGTATCAAAAGTGCTTATGACATGGTAAACAGTAATGCAAAAATTGACATATGTGAATGGGTGAAGGATGAACCAATTGAAAATTTGAAGAAAATTAAAGGAGAAAAGAAAGGCACATTCAGATTTAGTAACTTACTTGTATGTCTATTGCTATACATCACCAAGGAAGTTCCCGGTATAGGTAGAAAAGAATTTGGTTTTGACATACCGGTAGGCAAACAACTTTTGGATATCTTTAACAACATGGGAGATGACAGGGAAAATAACATAATTGAACACTTTTAGGCTTTAAAGGCTAGAATGAAGACTAGGGAAAGACTATCTCAAGCCATAGTTGACAAATAACAAAAGGAGATATTTTTTTTTATAAAGAAAGATGAAATCTGGATGGAGGCAGTGGTTCCTAGAATAATTTGGGTAACTGAAATGGGTTATGAGGTAGATGAAAACATAATAGAAATATAAACTAAAGCCCTCCTTGAATCCCCTAGAGAACTTGAAGAAGAAGTATTTGGAAATATTGAAACCATTGAAAGAAGAGTAAAAACCATGAAATAAAGAATCAGAAAAGTAACTAAACAAGCAAAAGAAATCAAGGAAGACTTGTTGAAAAAGATTGGTATCAAGGAAAGTGACTTGGAAGGGTTACAACCAGAAACACATATTTCACCGATTGGTACCTCCTCTGACAGTGAAATACTGATAGAGTTTCAGAGAGTAGAAAGAAAAAGGAAACCTTCACTAGTACTCACTCCTACACCAAAGAGAACAAGATGGAAACAATAGGTAGTAAGGCCTCCGACAAAGAAAATGACACCCAAGAAGAAGAAGGAAAAACAAGTTATTCCTCCACTTGATAATCTTCTAAATGAAATTATTGAAGATGGAAATTTGTCAAATATCAACAAGTTGTATAACACTTTCACTAATGAAGAAAAGGATAGCATAGAACACTGTGTTATTCTATATTTAGACATTTACAAGAAATTTTTGATAGAAGTTGTAGATGACTTACCAAGTGACTTGTATAGAAGATTAGATGCAAAAAGGTTAGCAATTGTGGAATTAGACAAGAAGATTAAGGTAGAAAAATTACTTGCAGTTCACCCAGTGAAATCAGCAGAAGAAATTGATGAACTAATAAGTGAGGCTAATAGGACTGTATTTTCTACTGGTCACTGGCATGCAGCTTTAATGGCTAGCAGAGTAAATGAGATGACTAAAGAAACAACAAAAAAATGGAATATCTTCTTTATAGAGAAGGAAAAGCAAGAAGAACTTAAACGACCAAAGACTTTCAGAGTTTATCAAAAGGAAAAGGATAAAGGTAAAGGCAAGGTAGGTGGTCCTCTAAGCATAAAAGTAATAGATAACTTGCACAGACCTCCTTTTGAGACTGTTGATACACCACCAGTAATAGATAATGTTGAGAGTATGGAGACAACACATGAAGACACCAATCCTAATTCAGAGGTTTTATATACTATGAATATTGATACACAAGAGGTTGACATTGTGGTTGATAAGGAAAACACTAAGAAGAAAGATGTGGCAACTAAGACACTAGCTGAGGACATTGCAGTTGAAACACATGTTGAGGATACAGTTGGAAATGTTGAGATTGGGATTGTAACACACACTAAACAAATCAAATGATCCCCTGGATACTAGAAAGACAAATACCATTGACATACACACTAAGAAACCTACTGAGTTAGAAAAACTAGAAATGGATAGTTCATAGGTACATACAGAGAAACCGGTAGATAACACTGAGACACAATCAAAGATATTGGCAATAGAAAGCATAGAGAAACCGACTGAGGTACATTCTGAGAAACATGAAGAGAAAAATGTTGAGACAGAGATAGTGCCACTAGCAATAGTTGAGAAACCCAAACCTTTGTTAGTTGGGATGCAGACTCAAACTGCCCTACCAAAGGACAACTCAAGCAAAGAGGTTACTCACACCAGTGGATTGCAAATTGTTAAGGAAATTGGATAGTCATCTGGTTCCTCCTTAACATAATTCAGACTGACCAATATAATAGATGTATTACTAGATTCCATCAAGAAAATCACAGAGTGTAATGCACAGGCATATAAGCCTATTGATGATACCATTCCTTTATTGAAATTGATTGCACCCAAGTGAAATGTGGACAATAAATATTCTTTGAGCCAATTAGACACATTGTCTAAGTATATAACCAACAATGTTTTGACAGTTGATTAGATTAATGAGGAAACATTCAGTGAGAAAATGAATAAAGAGAAAGAAAAATTCTTTGAAGAGTCATTAAAGAGATGTAAGGAACACATTGATACATTATTACCTACACTAGGAAAAATAATAATGGACTTTAAGAAGTTGTACAGGGATTCATGCAAGATGAACATTTTGACAGAGGACATAGATAAAGAGATCAGTAGAGCACAAAAGGAAATAAATGATATTGCTGATAATCTCATCGGTTCATTAGAATCCATATTAGTAATAGAGAAGGAAATTGTAGGATTTGAAGAGAAAATTGAAAATTTTTAAAAAGATAAGGAGAGATTAAAGTTCAAGGCTAAGGAACTAAAATGTAGACTTGGTCCGAAACTTGACATCCTCATCTCTTTGAGAAAAGATATTTCAAAGTCACTTGTTCCAGGACTTAAGACATAGGAAGATAAAATGCACATACTCACCTATACCATCCAAAGGAAAGAAGCAACATTAAAGGATAGTGAAAGGTTCACTAACAACTTAAATTTTGCACTAGCAGAACTATATCAGATAGTAACTATTAGGAAACTCACAGATACTAAGAGAGGGGTGGGGGTGAATCAGTATCTAACCAGTAATTAGAATTTCTCAACTTAAAACATGCAGAACATATTATAACAGTGTACCGGTATGCAAGAAATAATAAAATAAACATAATTTAAAACATCCACATGAAAAGCACACCATGACACAAGGATTTAATAAGGAAACCCAGTGTGGGAAAATCCTCGGTGGGATTTGTGACCCACAATATCCACTTACTAGCCAATAAGAGAATATTACTTACAAAAGAGGGGCCTGCACATGTAGGAAGGCCAACTACCTAGAGCTCACTACTCAATGGGAAGTCTCATTGACTTACAATGTGGATTATACAAATTCAATATCTTATACTACTTTACAATAGCATCTATAATGCCTAATCCAGTACTAGTTTCTGCTCTGTTCTTTACATAAAACCTTTAACCTATATTTCGTATAATAGATCTGCCTAATATCTTCCTTTTTCGCTTACTTACTTTCTTTTTTACAAAATGTCTACAATGATCTCTTTTATATATAAGAGTCATTTTACAACTTGCCAAGTTGGCTTACAAGGTTTTTACAATAATAAACAAAATATAATATAACAAAAATACTGTCGGCCTCTGTGCTGGTATGCTTCCTTTCTCTATGCCGGTGTAGAGTGTGATTTGTTGATGCCAGTGAACTATCTTGCTGGTGTAATGCCTTGCCGGTGCCATAGGATTGTAAGGTTTCCATCAATGACAAAACCTTCAATCACATACAATGTCTCATTGGAGTGTGTATATGCCAACAATCTCCCCCTTTGGCATTGATGGCAACACTCATGAGAAATTTCAAAAGTGTATCCAAAAATGTGAAGTCCAAAAATGTTACCAAAAATGTGTGCTCCCCCTGAGCATATGATTCCTGTGATATTGAATTTTCTCATACCACTACTCCCCCTTTGGCATCAATGACAAAGGTTGTCAAGATGTCAGAAGAGTTTGTAGTTTCAACCTTGTAACTAGGTAGTTACAATTTGAAATAGATCTGCCAAAATCAAGTTTATACTCTCCATAAACTTTTTACTGTCTCTTATTGCTATCTCTGCTCTTTTAACTATATCGGTGAGATGTTGTAAATGCTCTGCCGGTGTTTTCTGTCCCTATATCAGTGCCTTAAATATTTCCTTCTGCAATGATGCTAGATAGTCCAATCTTGGACTCAGTTTTAATCTCAGATGCTTTGCCTTATTCACTATTCTCTCCTTTTCTCTTTCTAATTTAAGTAACTCTTCCTCAAAATTTGTTATTCTTTTCTCAAAAATTGATAATGTATCAGGTGAGTTAACAAAATTATCAGCAAGTTTATTGATTTCATCTTGTACCTTGCTTATTTTCTTATCTATGTCTATTGTCAAAAAGTTTGTCTTATAGGTGTCTTTGTACAGAGTTTTGTACTCTTTCAATAAGTTACACAGTTCTGGTAGAAGTGTGTCAAAATCCCTAGTACACTTCTTTATCTGATCTTCAAAGAATTTTTGCTTTTCAGTTTCTACTTTGTCCTTCAATGTCTCTTTCTTTATTTTCTCAATGTTCTCTGTGATATATTTACACAAAGTATCAAGTTGTCCTAAAGAATCTTTATTGTCTATATTATAGTTAGGAGCAATTACCTTCAAAATTAGGATTGTGTCATCTATAGCTTTGTAAGCCTATGAACTACAATCTGTTATCCTTTTGATTGAATGCAAAAGTACTTCAGTTACATTTGTTGGTTTGTGGCCTACTGAGGAGGAACCAACATTTTGAATTCCATCGGTGAAAGAAGTAACCAAGCTTGTGGTGACCTCTGGTAGGTCTGTTTGTGTTTGCATTTCTTTAAGCAATGGTTTGTGTACTTCTCCAGTTGTCAGTGGCACTGTTTCCTCATGAACCTGTTCCTGTTTCTATTGCATTTCTTGTTGCACTATCTCAGTCTAATCTTCTGCCTATTGTTCTTTGTCATCTACCAGTTTCTCTTGTGTTTTAACAGTTTGCTCAGCTACCGGTGGCTCACTAGCCATTTCAGTATTATCAGTTGTATCTTTGTCTACCAAAATGTTGATCTTTTGTGTATCAACATCTACTGTGTATAAGACTTCAGGATTAGGATTGACATCCTCTTCATCCATACTTTCAACTACCGGTTGATCTTCTGTAGTTGCTATTATTGGTGATGTAAAAGAAGGTGGGGGTAAGTTGTCTTTTACTTTAATACTCAGAGGTCCACCAACCTTTCCTTTTCCTTGTCTCTTTCTTTCTGATATACCTTTATTGGTTTGGGGTTCTAGTATTTTTCCTATTTTTCTTTTTCAACTAGGAATATATCCCATGCATTTTTTGTTTCTTCGGTCACCTCATTGACCCTTCCAACAATTAATGCAATGTGCTGGTGTGCAGTAGAGAATACTGACCGGTTGGCTTCAGCAATTAAATCATCAATTTCTTTAGGTGAGTTCACTAGGTACATAGCAAGTAGCTTTTCTATCTTGATTTTCTTGTCAAGTTCTATTACTGCATGTCTCCTTGCTTCCAGTCTTTTGAACAGTTCATCTAGTACTTCATCTACAACTTCCATAAAAAATTTCTTATACATGTCCATATGCAATATAACATTGCTTTCTACTTGTTCTTTTTCATCTGCTATCAGAGTGTCATACAATTTCTCTATATTCTTCAGTTTCCCTTCCTCTATAATTTCATTCAATAGTATATCAAGAGGAGCTAGGTTTTGTTTTGTTCTCTTCTTCTTCTTGGGTGTCAGTTTCTTCTTTGGTGTAGTCTTTTTAACCGGTGATCTCACTGCTTGTTGTTTCTGTCTTGTCCTCGTAGGTGAGGATGTGGTTGCCGATGAATGATCTCTTTTCCTTACAACTCTTTTGAAAGCTATAGGCATGTCACTCTCTGAAGAAGTGTCTACTGGTGATAGATGAGTCTCAGGCTGTAGAGTTCCTAGCTCATCCTCAGTGATACCAATTTGTTTTAACACATCTTCTTTAATAGCCTTTGCCTGTCTAGAGCCTCTTCTCACAACTGCCTCAACCTTTTTCACTCTCTTCTTAGATTCTATTTGTTTTTCTATAGTCTCAGCACTACTAAATACTTCTTTCTTTGTTTCGTTTGGTGCTTCCAGAAGTGCGTTAGCATAAGTCTCAATTATGTGATCATCTATCTCGTAGCCCATCTCTATTACCTAGATTGTTCTTGGGATGACTGCTTCCATCTAGATTTCATCCTTTTTTATTACAAAACATATTTCATCCTTATATTTGTCAACAATATTTTGTGATAATCTGATTCTCTTCTTCATTTTGGCCTTAAGTGCCTGAAAGAAATCATGGATATTGTTTTTCTTATCTTCTCCCATATTGTTGAATAATTTTGTTAGCTGTTTACCTACCGGTTTATCAAATCCAAGTTCTTTGTAACCTATACCAGAAACTTGTTTGGTTATATGTAGCATCAAACATACTACCAGATTTCCAAACCTAAAAGTTCCTTTCTTATCCTTCTTAATCTTGCCTAGGTTGTCAATTAACTCATCCTTCAACCACTCACATATATCAATTTTTGCATTATCTGTGATCATGTCATAAGAACCTTTAATGCATAAACTTGAAACTGAATTGAATCTATTTGCATGAGTTGTCGTATACCCTAATATCATGCTGATAAATCTTACATTGATGTCGGTTACATCATTGACTCAAAGACCTTTTATCAGATGTAGCAATAGTTAGCTTAGTAACTAGGTCATTCAAGACCTTCTTAGTTTTTTCTGGCCTTTTACCAGTGGTCAGTAACCCTGTGATAACTTTCACAGCTTCCTTGGTGATTTTGTGAATTGCATCTAACCAAAAAAATTCACCATGTACCCTGTTTAAGACTATCCTAATCACATCCTTGGGAAATTCAAGAATGCAGAGGATTTCAGTAAATCCTAGGGTTTCAATGATTTTATGTTCCGGTTTCACATTTCTGGAATTATCACATATCACAGTTTTATACATAGTTTTGATCTCTTCATCTCCCAATTCCTCTGTGTTGTAGTGAATGTAAATTCTAGGGTCTTCAGCATAAACAACTCCTTTTGGTATTTGTGAGAAAGCACCTATATTGTCATCTTTCTTTGCAACTTTGGGAACTAGTTGAAATACGAGCCTAGGGTGTTTTATGACCTCGACTACAATAGGGTTTGCTATATATTCAAGTGCAGAGGTGGATGCCATGATGATAAATACCTTTTTCTATCTTGGATGGATTGATTGCTTGAAGTGTTTCGCCTCTTTGCTTGAAATTCCTCAGCTCTGCAAATTTTGTGCTCTATGAATGTTTGAAATCATGGTGAAATGAAATGGAGCCAAAACCACAAATTTATAGTGTTAATTTGCCATCTACCACATTAAATGCATGCTGGTTAAATATTCACTTAACATTATCTATCGGTAGTGAATTAATTTCCAACTTCTCATCTCTAACCGAGGGAATAATAGCACATGTGTCATTAGATCACCAAACCCTCAAGGAAACTTTCTTCAATTTGATGAAGAACTTCCTACCAGTGGAGCATCACTATGTCCTACTGGTGAAGCATCACTTTGTCCTACTAGTGAAGCATTGATTGGTTCTACCATTGGAGGAGTATTCCCAATATTTAGATCAGCTTTTCTAATCCATTATTTTGAGAATTCTTGCTTAACCTCTTCAACTTTTTCTTTACCTTTCAAGCTAGAACTTTTGTTGTCTACCGGTGATCCTTTACTTCTACAAAATTTTGCAATATGCCCAATCTTGTTACATGCATAAAAAGTCACATTATTCTTCTGAATAGCTTTCCCATAACCTATTCCGATTTGTGTTCTGCATTGATTAGATAAATGTCCAAATCTTCCACAAACATAACATCTCACATTCATTCTGCAATTTGTAGAATTGTGACCAACTTTGTTGCATTTAGAACATTGAATGGTGGGTGTGTTGATATTCTGATAATTTCTAGATCTACATTCATTTTCTCTATGACCATACTTATTATAGTTAAAGCATTTTCCATTGAATTTATAAGCATTAGGTTGCCTTGCCAGTTTGCTTTGATCCTGTGTGTTTGCAGTACCAGAGCTTTCACCAACTTCAAATCCAATTCTAGAAGTGTCACCTTTAGGTTTTTGATTCTTCAGTAAGTTACCAAGTTCCTAAGAGCTTTTCTTGAATTTTTCTTTATGTTGATTTGTAGTTTCTAGTTCTCTTTCTAAGACTTCTTTCTGTCTCATCAGTTCATTGGAGTCATTCAAAGTGTGCATCAGATCTGTCTTTAATAAATCATTTTCATAGCTAAGTCTTGTGTTCTCATTTGCTGCATCACTTAGTCTTCTGGTCAATTCTTCTTCATTCTTCTTCCTATCTTCAATCTCTTTACAAAATCTCATAGTCATATCTGCATCTCATTCTCTATAGTTATGTTCTCCAGTTTCAGCTTACTTAACATATCATTAAGTGATTCCTTTTCATCATTCTCATTTTTCATCTTTTCACAAAGTTCTCTTCTCTTATTTCTTGCAATAGTAATATTCTCTTGAAGTGCCTAAATGATATCCTGAGCTGCTTTTAGATCATCTTCTAGTTTGATATTTTTCAATTTTTCCGTATCATAGTCTGAGAGAGCTGCTTCAAGTTGCTTCATCAGATTTTCCATCTTTACTAGTGTCAAGATCTTCCTCAAGCTATTAGGCTTTTGAAAATAGAGGACCGAGCTCTGATACCAATTGTTAGGAAACTCACAGATACTGAGAGAGGGGGGGTGAATTAGTATCTAATCGGTAATTAGAATTTCTCAACTTAAAACATGCAGAACGTATTATAACAGTGTACTGGTATGCAAGAAATAATGAAATAAATAGAATTAAAAACATCCACATGAAAAGCACACCATGACACAAGGATTTAATGAGGAAACCCGGTGTGGGAAAAACCTCGGTGGGATTTGTGACCCACAATATCCACTTACTGGCCAATAAGAGAATATTACCTACAAAAGAGGGGCCTGCACATGCAGGAAGGCCAACTGCCTAGAGCTCATTGCTCAATGGGAAGTCTCACTGACTTACAATGTGGATTATACAAATCCAATATCTTGTACTGCTTTACAGTAGCATCTATAATGCCTGATCTAGTATTGATTTCTGCTCTGTTCTTTACATAAAACCTTTAACCTATATTTCACATAATAGGTCTGCCTAATATCTTCCTTTTTCACTTACTTACTTTCTTACTTACAAAATGTCTACAATGATCTCTTTTATATATAAGAGTCATTTTACAACTTGCCAAGTTGGCTTACAAGGTTTTTACAATAATAAACAAAATATAATATAACAAAAATCTTGTCGGCCTCTGTGTCAGTATGCTTCCTTTCTCTGTGCCGGTGTAGAGTGTGATCTATTGATGTCGGTGAACTATCTTGCTGGTGTAATGCCTTGCCGATGTAATTCCTTGTCGGTGCCATAGGATTGTAAGGTTGCCATCAATGACAAAACCTTCAATCACATACAATGTCTCATTGGAGTGTGCATATGCCAATAGTAACCCACTGGTTATTGGGATCTAGCTAAGAACTACACTTAGTTGACATTTTTGACAACCTTTGTCATTGATTTTAAAGGGGGAGTAGTGGGGATGAGAAAAATAATGGACAAAAGAGATCATCTTCTCAGGGGAAGCACACAGTTTTGGTAAGATTTTTGGACAACACATTTTGGATACAATTGTGACTTTTTCTCATGAGTGTTGCCATTAATACCAAAGGGGGAGATTGATGGCGAATGCGCACTCCAATGAGAAATTTTAGGTGATTGAAGGTATTGTCATTGATGGCAACCTTGCAATCCTATGGCACCGACAGACTCTATACTGGCAGATAGTTTACCGACATCGGCAAAGATGATTACCGACACCCTAGCTGATAGGATTTTGTTTATTACATTTTGTATTTAACTGTAATATCTTTTTGTAAGTGACAAGGTGAATTGTAATAGGACTCATAAATAAGTATGAGATCTTGTAGATCATTTAGGATATGTGGACATGGTCAGATTATTGCAGAAATATTATGCGAATATTGACAGATTTTGGAGTAAGGTTTATGGTTATTTTGTGATCTTAAATCGGTACTGAACCTGGCATAGCAGATGCTGAACTAAAGCAGTACATTATATTGGATTTGTATAATCCATTTTGTAAGTCAGTGAGACTTCCTTTTTGTAATTAAGCAGTGAGCTTTAGGCAGTTGGCCTTCCTGCATGTGCAAGCCCCTATTGTAAGTAATATTCATTTATTGGCCAGTAAGTGAATATTGTGGGTCACAAATCCCACCGAGGTTTTTCCCACACCGGGTTTCCTCATTAAAAATATTGTGTTATGGTGTGCTTTCTATGTTGTGCTTATTGTTCTTATTTACTGCATTAATTCTGGTTTACCGGTACACTGTTTTGGAATGCAATTTGTTTAATAAGTTCAGAAAATCTGTAAATGACAAGATATTGATTCACCCCCCCTCTCAGTATCTTTGGGAATCCTAACATAATATAATCTAGTGATGGAATTGGCTTATTCATGATACTCATACTCATATTTGATTAGTTGGTTTTGGTCTGGTGATTCGATGCTATCCTACTTGCTTAGAAGATTGGTTCCTGGTTCCGGCGAGGGTTTCACCAGTAGATCTTTTGGTCGAGATCTTTGATGAATGGCAAATTGGTGTTGGTGTAGCTTCTGATGGAGTTTTAGGATGTTGTTGGTGATCATGTTCGAGACTTGGCAGTTGGAGATCATTGCTAAAGTGTGTGGACCTATACTTGGTCCCAATTGATCTAGGTTATGGACCATCATTAATATAACATGTGGATAGGACCTATTATTGTATTTCTGGGATGTCTTATGTGTTGAATATTATTTATTTTGGTCTAAGGCTGAGATTGTTTGTAATTATGTAATTGGTTTATTGTCTGGTGGTTGACCTGATTGTTTATGGTCGAGGGTTTGTACAAATAAGGTGTAAGATCTTATTGTCGATCATCATGGTTAATGTAAGAGGTCATGGTCAAGGAATGTAATGTGTGAATAATGTAATATCATTCAGGAAAAGGAGTTGGTCGATTATTGGAGATCGAATTGGGTTTGTGTAAGAGGATTTAGTCATCCAGTATTAAGCTTAACCAGAACTGTACTCAGGCATAGGAAATGCTATCTTTTGTAGTTCAACACTTCTCCTGATTGTAGTATGAATTTATATGTAGTCAGTGGGGATCCTTTTGTGATGAGTAGTGTGCTCTAGATTGTTGACCTTCCTGCAAGTGTAGGCCTCTTCATTGTAATTTAAATACTTACTACAAAAGTATTATCTGACTGTGGGTAGGCTTCCCACCGTGGTTTTTCCCTTTACCGGGTTTTCCACATACAAATCTTGGTGTTGTGTGGATGGATTTTGTTCTATGATTATTATTTATTCTTAATTGGTTTAACTACTCTTCCAGTATTATTGTTTTAGGTTTTGGTATTAAAGTTTAAATTGCTAATGCTTCTGGCAATCTATGACAACTGAGTCACCCCCCCATCTCAGTTGTCTTCCGGTTATCTGAACTGTTTAACAATTGGTATAAAACCTTTGTTCCTCTCTGCAGAAAGATTAATCGCTTGAGGAAGATCCTATGGCGACTAACCATTCAAGTTCAACCAGTTCTTCTGGAGCTATCTTTCTAAGGGATATACCGAGGCTTGAAGGAAAAAATTACATAGTATGGAAGATTCAAATGGAGACTCATCTAAGATGTATTGGCAAGGTGATTTGAGAGATCATACAAAATGGTGTCACACCCTTTAATCTGGGATCTGAAAATCCTCCTCTGGAAAACTTGGACAAGGAGCTTGAGAATGATTATAGAGCAAGAGAAGCCCTCTTGTGTACACTTTCTGATCAACAAGTAATGGGTTTAATAGACAAATTATCTAGAAAGGCTATATGGGATAAGTTGAAGACTCTTAATTAAGGTCACCCTACAGTGAAGATTGCTAAACTTGATGGTTACCGGGTAAGATATGAAAACCTAAAAAATGGAAGAAGATGAAAGGATTACTACATTCATGGAAAGGATAAATGAGATTGTTATGGGAATTCAATGTTTTGGTGGAACTCTGAGTGAAGATGAAATTATTTCTAAAGTCTTGAGAGCCATACGGCTTACAAAATGAAGGCTACTTCTATTAATGAGTTGAGAACAATGGCTAATACATCTATCAATAGAGATAATTTGGTTGGGAAGCTATCTGCTTTTGAGGTTGAGGAATTTGGACCTTCTGGAGCTGTGAAGATTGAACCTACTTTTCATGCATCTACATCTGCAACCAATAAGAAAGATTGGAAAGATTTATATGCAAAATAATTAGATGATATGAAGAGAGAAGATGATGAGTTTGAGAGATTTGAAGCACTATTTTCTAGAAGAGTACTGAAAGGACCGATAGGAAGTAAGTATGAAGGAAAAGCACATTTTAAATGTTTTACATGTAACAAGATTGGTCATTTTGCATCTAGATGTAAGGAATTCAAGATTTGAAGAAAGAGTTAAAAGATCATTTAAGCCGAACCCTGGATATCAGAACAAGTATAGATTCAAGAAAAACAAAGATAAATCATGCTACATAGAGGATGAGGAAGGCATTACTGATTCAGATGATGAACCGACAGAAGACTCTTCTAGTGGATCTGACAATGTGAAGGAATGGGTGTTCCTAGCTATCAAGAAAGATGATCTAGCACTAGAAGAGAATGTACCTAAGGAAAAGGTACTTGCTGCTAAAATTGAGGACAAGGATGAATGGGTAAATGAGAGTGGTTGTTCACATCATATGACTAGAGATAAAGGGAAGTTTTTGTCTTTGCAAGAATTTTATGGTGGACTAGTTAGATTTGGACATGACAAGGCTTGTATGATCAAAGGAAAAGGAACTATATCATTGGATGGTACGAACAATACTGACAATGTTTATTATGTTGAAGGTTTGAAGCATAATCTTTTGAGTGTAGGGCAATTGGTAGATAAGGGATTTCAATTATAGTTCAAGGATGGAAAATGCAAAATCATTAATAGATCTAGCTTGGAGATTGCAACTGGTACATAGACAAAAGGTAATATATTTCATTTGAACTCTGGTGAGAAGACATGTTTGATTACATAGATTGATAAGAGTTGGCTACGGCATAAAAGGCTATGTCATGTGAATTTTGATTGCTTTGTGAAGATCAGTTCAACTAAGGCTATTAGAGATATACCTAAGAAGATGAAGCCCTATAATTCAGTATGTAAAGAATGTCAAATGGGTAAATAGGTCAGAACCTCTTTTAGGAGTATACAAGATAAATCATATGATGTTCTTGATTTTATTCATACTGATTTGTGTTATCATGCTAGAGTTAAAATTTTTCATGGTGATAGATATTTCATGCTAATCATTGATGATTATTCTAGAATGATGTGGGTTACATTTTTGAGTGAAAATCTGAAGCATTTGAAAAGTTTAAAATCTTTAAGGCTAAAGTGGAAAATGAGACAGGATTGAAGATTAAATGTTTGAGATCAGATCATGGTGGAGAATTCACATCCGGTGAGTTTAATAACTTTTGTGACAAGCATGGGATAAGAAGACAATTTTCTCCTCCTCAGACACCTCAACAAAATAGAGTTATGGAAAGGAAAAACAAAACTATCTTGGATGCTGCTAGAACAATGATGATGTAAGCTAATCTACCTCATATCTACTAGAGAGAAGCAATGAGTACAATGATTTATACATTCAATAGAGTACATATCAAAGGAGAAACTAGTAAGACACCTTATGAATTATGGTTTGGAAATACACCTATAGTTAAGTATTTCAAAATTTTGGGTAGTAAATGTTATATCAGAAGAGATGGTACTGTTGGCAAATTTGATCCTAGATGTGATGAAGGCATATTTATTGGTTATTCTAATAAAAGCAAAGCATATAGATGTTATAACAAGAGATTGAAGAGAATTGTGGAGAGTTCTAATGTTAAAGTAGATGAGCTGAGCAAAAGTCAAATCAGAGAAGGAACCGACAGTGGAAATAATTATATCTGAACTGGTAGCACCATTACTAGAATAGAGAGTTGAACTAGTTACTCTAGCAACATCAGAGAATTCTACAATAACTAAAGAATAGTGAAGAGGAACAAAGAGTCAGAAGACTCCTAGGTATGTGAGATTGAATCATTCTGAAGATCAAATCATTCAGGATAAGAGAAATGGAGTGATGACAAGAAGAGGATTGGCAACTAATGAGGTATGTTTAATTTCACAAGTTGAACCAGTATCAGTAATTGAGGCATGTAATGATGAACATTGGTTAAAAGCTATGGAAGAAGAATTAGATCAGATTGAGAAAAGTAACACATGGACTTTGGTTCAGAGCTATATGCAGGTGTTTGTTGGTTGTCTTCCATAAGGGGAGACTTATTTGGCATTTCTTGGTACTTAGATGTTTTTCACATGTAGTGTTGCCATCAATTCCGAAGGGGGAGATTGTTGGCCATTTGGTGGAATTGATTATGTGTTGCATTGATGTTTTATCATTGATGTCAATATTATCTATTTGGATGCTTTGCTGACACCCTTCTAGTTCCGGTAGGTTGAGTGGTTTCTCGTTAACTTGGATCTGGCATGATTCAATAGACTTTGGTATAATCTGGTGATGGAATTGGCTTATTCATGATACTTATACTCATATTTGATTAGCTGGTTTTGGTCTGGTGATTGAATGCTATCCTGTTTTCTTAGAAGATTGGTTTATGTTTCCGTCGAGGGTTTCATCGACAAAGCTTTTGGTGGAGATCTTTGATGAATTGCATAATTGGTGTTGGTGCAACTTCTGATGGAGTTTCAGGATGCTACTGGTGATCATGTTCAAGACTTGGCATTTAGAGATCATCGCTGAAGTGTGTGGACCTATACCTAGTCAAGGTTAATCTAGGTTATGGACCGACATTAATGTAACATGTTGATAGGACCTATTGTTGCATTTCTGGGATGTCTTATGTGTTGGATATTATTTATTTTGGTCTAAGGCTGACATGGTTTGTAATTATGTAATTGTTTTATTGTCTGGTGGCTGACCTGATTGTTTATGGTCGAGGGTTTGTATAAATAAGATGTAAGATCTCATTGTAGATCATCATGGTTAATGTAAGAGGTCATGGTCAAGGAATGTAATGTGTGAATAATGTAATATCATTTAGGCAGAGGAGCTGGTCGATCATTGGAGATCGAATTTGGTTTATGTAAGAGGATTTAGTCCTCCAATATTGAGCTTAACTAGAATTGTACTCAGGCATAGGAGATGCTATCTTTTTCAGTTCAACACTTCTCCCGATTGTAGTCTGGATTTATATTTGGTCAGTGAGGCTCCTTTTGTGATGAGGAATGTGCTCTAGGCTGTTGGGCTTCCTACAAGTGCAAGCCCCTTCATTGTAATTCACATACTTACTGCAAAAGTATTATCTGACTATGGGTAGGCTTCTCATCGTGGTTTTTCCCTTTACCGAGTTTTCCATGTACATATCTTTGTGTTGTGTGGATGGCTTTTTTTCTATGATTATTGTTTATGCTTAATTGGTTTATTTTCTATTCCGTATTATTGTTTTGGGTTCCGGTATTAAAGTTTAAATTGGTAATGCTTTCGGTAATCTATGACAACTGATTCATCCCCCCCCCTCTTAGTTTTCTTCTGGTTATCTGAACTATCTAACAAACCTACTAGCTAAAACCCTCTTACTTCCCCAGAGGCCTTTACCCTAAACCATTTAAGGCTTTTTGCCTTATCTTTTTTGGCCTTGTTCTTTTCCTACATTGACTAATTGGAGCAGTCATTTCACTTAAGACCACTATTTGGAGTGTCCCTTTTCCATCCCAAGATTGGTCTCTTTTTACCCACTACCGGTAGGTGGGAAATATTTTAATAGTTTACTACTCTATCATATTGGTTAGGACTTGCCTTTAGGTTCACCCTATGGTATTGCTGTAACTGTTGATTGTTCACCGCTCTATCATAACGGTCAAAGTTCATTGTGGGGCCCTCTTTGTGGTATGGCAATGACCTCTAATGCCTTATCAGATTATCTCAATAGTCACTTTTGTAGGCCAGGTCCACTTTGCATTACTACTGTAGTTAGACGATGGGAAGATTTACGATGTTATCACGGTGTCGCAACGATTTGGGAGTAGCGGTTATTTTTCGTTGTGAAATTGCGATAACCTTGGCAATGGTCAAATTGAAGCCACATCATGTTATCATAGAGGTTAAGGAACCAATTATATCTTTGGCTATGGCACTACAATAGGTTTTGTTGGCTAGTGGGGCCAGGTGGACTCAATGAGAGCCATTCAATTTCGCTAGAGTAGTAGATCAACAACTCTGTTTTAATTTATTGGGAGAATATTTTTTGGGGTCCTCCAGGTGCATCTTTTCTATACATCTACTCATGATGAAGAAGATTACATGGCCTAGATTTAAACCAAAAGTGGACGTTGAATTTCAATCGATGCTCAGGGGTGGTTGCTGACTTAATGGGTTGAAACTCAGTTTTTGACCTTGTCGATGAACCAAATCAGGCACGATCTTTGTCCAATTGCTCCAGGAGGCTGAGGGATGATTGTGATTACTCTATCATGGCCTTTGCAAACATTTCTCTCACACTCCCATGCCCATTTATTTCCTGCAAAATACTTTTGGTCCTGACAAGGACATTGTCATGCCCAAACTTTTGAGCAAGAATGGGATAATTTTTTTTTTTAAATCACAACTAAATAACATTAAAATGCTAATATGAAATGCTCTAGTAATTTTTTGACTTAACTACGTTTGAGTGACTTAAATAACTAACTCAAGTAATTGAATTTAATTTAGATCAAATGCGGAACACTTACGAAATATTTATCATCTCGTTGATTTTAATCAATAAATTAATTTAGTCAATTAATTGACGTAGATAAAATTAATCTCCAATAAGTATATAATGTATAAAGTTCATTCCAAGCAATAATTAAAATGTGCTTAAATTAAATTGACTAAAGGGCCAATTAATTTCATAAATGAATATTTTCCTAAAAGTTTAAATATCTCCCCATAGCCAAAATAATCTTACCCAATTTATTATAAAGTTTCTAAAAGATTAGATTTCAAGAGTATTTTAAATTTAAACATATATTTTTTTTATTAAATATCCTTATGTTTATAAACCCAATATCCATCATATGTTTATTTAAACATATATAATTATAAACACCTAAATAAATGTTTAATCTAAAGTTTTCACTATCTACTCATACTTTCAATCTCTCTATATATATTTTATATATTGAAATATTATAATAACTTTCTCATATTTATAATATACCCATGCAAATCCTAATTAAGAATATATAGATTTAGAAATACCCTATTTTTTTTTTTTCATTTCATAACACTTTTACTACCCTAACCCTAACTGGCTAGGGTTTTATTTTTTTTCTAACTTGAAATTTTGCAGGGGCGAGTTTTTTTTTTTTGTGGCGGCCATGGAAGGGTGCTCGAAGAAGGGTAGGAAGAGGCGGTGGTACCGGGTGGCACCACTGTGTGTCCACACAGTGGCGGGCGCGACCGACACTGTTTGTCCACACAATGGCGGGCATGGGGCCGACACTGTGTGTCCACACAATGAAAGCCGCGGGGCCGAACACTGTGTCCACACAGTGGAGGCCACGGGCCATCCACTGTGTGTCCACATAGTGGTTTCGGCCCTTCAGCCTCTCCCCCCATGTTATTAAATTTTTTTTTGAAATTTAAATTTTTTGTTTAATAATTTTTTTTTTAATTTTAATTAATATATATATATATATATTACATGCATAATATTCTTTTTTCTTTATTTTATTTTATATATATATATATATATATATATATATATATATATATATATATATATATATATATATATATATATATATATATATATATATATATATATATATATATATATATATATATATATATATATATATATATATATATATATATATATATATATATATATATATATTACATGCAAAATATTACATGAACTTTTTAACAGATCCACAAAAAAAAACTTTCAGAATTAAAACAATGTACTTTTTTTTATATACTGTTTAGCTAGGATTGAGATAAACTAATTAATTTAGGTTTAATTTCTGCAAATATTTTACTATCAAAATTAAATAAATTATTCCAGCAACTATATAAATATGTTATTATTAAATAGGTAGACATTTAACTTTAGATTTTAATTTCTACTACAAGTGTAAATAATAGAATTAAGTGAACTTAAACACAACAACTATATAAATCTAGAATTTATTAAAATAATTCTTTAGAGATGGCTATAATAACTTTTAGATTTTTATTTTCTGCAAATAAATAAAAAGACAGATTGAAATAACTAACTTTTGCACTACCATGTATAGATCTAAATGTTTTATTTCTAGCCTACTCCATGCATGCAAATCTAATTCATTTCTTTCTAATATTTTGTTTTAAATGCATAAAGGGAATAAATAAATTTTTTACTTTTCAAAACATCCGATACACAACAAATGTTATTTTTTTCAGAACTACATGATACTAAAACCAGAAATACTCATTTCTTTTCTGCAATATAGCATAAATAAATATTACATTTCTTTAAAACATATTTCCAAGACACTATCATCACTTTTACAAATAGGTCTCTCATTTCTAATAAATGGGGACTTTCAAAGAATAATTACATTTACAAATAATTTTCTACAACAAATAACTCCAGCAAACTTCCACTTATTCTATTCTTTTCTTCGGACAACCTACAATTTAATCAAAGCTATGACCATGGAGTGCTCTCCTCCCAGCCTAGGCTAACTAGTAGCCACCCCCGAGCTTGGAGAACCAATCCCTAGATAGGTTACACACATGCAAACACAACAACCAAGGGAAAACAAATCACAAACACATTCCCAACCTAGGGCTACACTGTACCACACATTGTGATGTCTTTTCAAGGGTGGTAGTGGACCAAGTACCCTAAGGAGACTGCAAGTATGGTAAAACACAAAGCCACCTCATGACAAACCAAATATATCATAAGTATAACAACCCCGCTTCCTTATGCCCCCCAAGACATTCATGCCTTATTTTCCTCCTTATGACCCCCAAATGCATAAATAAGCCATGCAGCAAGGGTCACAGAAATATCCCTTGTGATCACTCTCATAACGAGAGCCTCTCACTCGAAGGTTGTCAAACTTCTACCACCCACAAGACCATCCTCTCTCCCAAGATTAGGAGGCCTTGGTTACTCCCAAAGCACATAAAATGCATACAATAAGTAAAACAAACAAGACAAATAATTTTCAAAGGAAAACATACAAGAAACTAGCCTTTTTACACAAGCAATTCTTTTCTACATAACATGCAATATGAAAAACATTACAAGAAAGTTAAACCAACCTTCAAACTACCCAAAGGTATGCTAGACTAGTTGAGGATGAGCAGCCCAAATCCACAATCCCTTGCTTCTCTAAACTTAGCCAAATTCCTAAAACCAAATCTATCTTTTCTTTCAAAAATTCTTGTCTCCAAAAATGGAGAGTGGGTGATTACCCACAAAATATCTCATTCTTGCCTAAGAAGACCTTAGTGAGAGTTCTCATAGGTTTCTAAAATTGAAAAAGGAAAAGTCAGAAAAAGATCGAAAAGGATCTCTCATCCAAAAAGTAAAGTTAACAACTTAGGTGATGCCTTCTAATTTTCAATTTTTGCTCAACTTAGGAAACCCACTTTGTAGGGTGTCTAAATGGTCACATGGGAGTTGAAACATGCCTAAAATTACTCCTAACCCTTAGGTATACCTTATGAGATTTAGGAAACACTCTTAAACTACCCCTAGGTGTCCATTTAACCCCTTTTAAACCCCTTTGAAGTTAATTTTCGGGTCAAACTTAAGTTGACCACCCCAAAGATTCTCTTCCCAAGGCAATTATGGAATCACATTAAATTAATTGGAAAAGCTATGGTTAAACAACTCCCTCCAAGAGACAATTTAAAAAAACAAAACATAAATCAACACATGTGTGAAGTGACACAATAAAAATACTTTTACAAAATTATACATGAAATCTTGTCTCTTGTTGGATTTACATAAATAAATAAATTCAATCTAACACACATGCCACATCCACTTTTACAAATAAAATACTATACAAATGGGGTGTTGCCTCTCCAAATAGACAAACCCTGGTTTTACGAACATACATAGGTCTAGGTTTGGTTCTCCATAATATTTCCATGGTCACATGGATAATTTTCCTGTGCATCTCAATTACACATTAGTAATTCCAAATAACCTCATATAATATAAAACACATGAATAAGAATACACATCAAACACTCTGCATACAATATACATTTAAACAAATCAGTACATCTTACATCCAAACAACTCCACATAAGTAAATATCATAATTCTCATAATTTTGATCCACACATAAAACATGCATCCTATTTCTATCATCATAGTAAAGTCCTGCAAATCCAATAATGACATATATCATCTCAAATTTATCCTATTCTAGAATCATGTAGAGTTATATATCATAAAGTATATAAATGAAGCATCAACATATAGCAATGTTATCCAAATCATGGAATCATATAAGTTCTAAATCCATAATGCATAAAAATAAAGCATCCATAATAGTCTCAACATAAAAATCACTGAAATGCTAGACTGATTCGGGGTAGGGCCTCACACCCTCCCCCTCTAGGCATGAACTACCTCCTGGAGTTCATCAAAGAGATGGGTGTACTCTGATCTAATCTATGCTACGTCCTCCCATGAAGCTATAACCTCATCATAGCAATCCCACTGGTCCCTAACCTAGTCCATTTCTCGACCTCGAAGGGCCAGCGTCCGGCGTGCCAAAATGCGAATGGGCTCCAAAGCTAGCTGCCCATCCGACTCCACCTGCAAGGCATCCCAATCTAAAATATGAGACTCATCATAGATATACTTCCTCAAAACTGATACATGAAACACGTCGTGGGTGCGTGACAAGCTAAGTGGCAATGCTAAATGGTAGGCAACTAGTCCTATCCTCTCAAGGATCTCAAATGGTCCTACAAAGTGAGGTGCAAGCTTAGAACCCTTTCCGTAATGGATTGGACTCTTATGTGGTTGCACTCTCAAGAAAACTCTGTCTCCAACCAAGTAGCTATGATCTATCCTCTTCGCATCTGCATATTTCTTCTATCTATCCTGTGCCTCTCTAAGACACTGCCTAATCAAATCCACCCGCTGTTCCATATCCCAAACTATCTCAGGACCAATAGCAACTCTATCCTCTATGCGGTCCCAACTCAATGGTGTCCTACAAGGCCTGCCGTATAATGCCTGATATGGTGGCATCCCCAAAGAAGTGTGATGCCCATTATTATAGGCAAACTCCACTAAGGGAAAGTACTCCTCCCATCTGGTCTGATGATCCATGACATACATGCGAAGCATATCCTCTAACACCTGGTTAACCCTCTCTATCTAACCATCCATTTTTGGATGATAGGCTGTACTGAAATTGAGCTTAGTGCTCATAGCTGCCTGTATTGCCTTCCAAAAGGAAGAAGTGAAGAGGGAATCCCTGTCAGAGATAATCTCGCATGGAACGCCATGAAGTCTGACAATGTCTCACAAGAACACCTGTGCCGCTGCTAGTGTTGTGAAGGTAGTCTGAACTGGTGAAAAGTGGGCCACTTTGGTCAACTTGTCAACTGTCACCAAGATGGCATCATGGGGATGAGATGACATAGGAAGACCAATGATGAAATCCATGGATATAGTATCCCACTTCCACTCTGGTATAGCATGAGACTGGAGCAACCCACCTGGATGGTGGTGCTCCGCCTTGACTCTCTGACACTCGAGGCATCGGGCTACTAACTCAGCAATGAGCTGCCGCATTCTTGGCCAATGATATAACTATCTCAAGTCAGCATGCATCTTCTTAACTCTGGGATGTGCTGCATAAGGAGCTTTATGAGCCTCCATGACAATGAACTCTCACAATCCCCTAGAAGAAGGTACATAGATTCACCCTCTATGGCGTAATAGTCCATCGGACTCTAAGGAATAATCTACATATTTTCCTTCTAAAATTTCCTGAGATCGTATCACTTGACAAACCTCTGAATACCATTCATCCTCTGGCAACTACTGCAGTATATGGTCTCTCAAATTTGTGCCCATAGATATGGTGTATACCTCATGATGTCTCCTACTCAAAGCATCTGCAACTACATTTTCTTTCCCTTTGATGTAGTGAACTTCAAAGTCATACTTGCACAAGAACTCCATCCATCTCCTCTGTCGTGCATTAAGGTTCGACTGAGTGAATATGTACTGAAGACTCTGATGGTCTAAATGAAGCTCAAAATGATGACCCAAAAGGAAGTGTCTCCACCTCACAAGTGCATGCACTACTACTGCAAGCTCCAGGTCATGAGTAGGATAATTAAGTTCATGAGTCTTAAGTTTCCTAGACTCAAAAGCTATAGCCCTACCATCCTACATAAGGACTGCTCCTAAACCCTCTAGGGAAGCATCTATGCAAACCATGAAGTCAGCTGAGGGATCTAGTACTACAAGGATATGTGCGCTAGTAAGTGCCTTTTTGAGTTCCTGAAAGGCCCTCTCGCACTTCTTTGTCCACTCAAATTTCTTCCCTTTATGCTGAAGAGAAGTAATAGGATGTGCGACTCTAGAGAATCCCTCAACGAAATGTCGGTAATAACCTGCTACGCCCATGAAGCTCCTAAACTTTGTCACACTGGTTGGCGCTGGCCAATCCATAATAGCTCTGATCTTGGATGGGAATACTAAGATCCCATCACTGAAATTAACATGCCCAAGGTACTTGACCTCTGATCGAAAGAAAGCACACTTTGACAAACTGCCATACAACTGATTGTCCCACAAGCACTACAATACCTATTTTACGTGCTCCTCATGCTCCTTCTCATTCCAAGAATATATCAATATATCATTGAGGAACACAATCACAAAGTGGTCCAGAGATGTGTAGAATACCCCATTCATGAGGCTCATGAAAATAGCTGGAGCATTCATAAGACCAAATGGAACCACAATGAACTCATACTGGCCATATCTAGTGCGAAATGCAGTCTTGTGGATATCGCTTTCCACTATCCTCAACTGATGGTATCCTAACTTCAGATCAATTTTGGAAAATACTTTGGCACCCTGAAGTTGGTCGAATAAGTCATCAATTATGGGCAAAGGATATTAGTTCTTGATGATTACTTTGTTCAATTGACGATAATCCATGCATAATCAGAGAGATCCGTCCTTCTTCTTCACAAAGAAGACTGGTGCACCCCAAGGGGATACGCTAGGAGGAATGTGACCCTTCTCTAGTAGTTCCTCAAGCTACATCTTGAGCTCATTAAGCTCATTTGTGGTCATCCTATAATGTACTCTAGAAACTGGCTCAGCTCCTGGTACAAGGTCTATATGAAAGTCAATCTCTCTACGGGGTGGCATTCCAAGTAGCTCTGAGAGAAACACGTCTGAATATCCCTTAAGGATAGGATGGTCATCAATTGATGTTTCCTTTTCATCCTCTTCCTCCCTATCACTAATGGTGATGGAAAAAAGATGACATCCCTTTCGCATGCTCCACTTAAGCTGCATTGTGGAGATCATACAAAGAGACACAGGTCTCTAAATCCTAGTGATTACTATGGGCGAACCACAATCATCCTCACACTCAATTTCCTTCCGGTGGGTATTGTAGCATCCTAAAATTGCGACACTTGCAATTTCAACTGCATTTGGGTCTTCATGATGGCGATGCAACACGAAACCTGAATGGAGACCCCGAAACTTGTCCACAACATCAAAAACTGCATTTTTCCAGCACCCTGCCTGATCCCTCCTTGCACCCTGCTGTCCCGGGAGGTGGGACCAGGGTGCCCAGTGCCCTGGTCCTTTAGGACTAGGGCGCCCAGCGCCCTGGTCCCCCAGGACCATGGCGCCTAGGGCCCTGGTCCCTGGCCCTATTTTGGGCCCCGTCTCCTATGGGACTTCGGGTCTTTTTGTTTGCAAATTGGAAAATAACATTTCCTGGTCGGCCTAAGGTCGGGAAAATCAGTCTATCAACCCTAATTGGCAAGTATATAAACTACATTTTCCTCTCTCATTTAGAAGAGGTGAAAAAGGTGGAAACGATACTCAAACATTCAAGCATTCAAGCATTCAAACATTCCTTCAAGCAATTGATCATTCTAAGTCTCCATTCAAGGCTAAGTGTTGCATTCAAGACAAGGATTCAACCATTGAAGAGGAGATCACATGCTACAACATACAACATACAACAAACAACAACATCTATACCTTTGCATATAAGGATACAAACATCCTTACAACAAGGTACTAGTACTTGTTTTACATTACAGTCATTTACATTTACAACATTTCTCATTTCTTGGTTAATTCCAAAACCGGGGTTTGACCTAAGGGCAAACCCCTAATCCCTAACCCCCCAATCGTCTTCGCTTTTCTATGTGTAGGTTGCAGGTACGTAGCTGAAATTGAAGATCTGGAATCCTTGTGCAGAGATGAACAGATCCCCCTTCGTTTCGCGGATTTTTCGGAGGACCGTGTGCACGCCGGGCACCATCGTCCCGTCAACTTTTGCTCAAATTTGCAGGACAGCGCCGTCTTGACATTTTACTGCTAATTCCAGGTCCGCAGCTTCATCCTATATCCCTATCTTAGTTTATAAGTGAATCTTTCTCACTTTCTATGTATTCCTAGCTTAATCATTCTATCTACATTCTTTACAAAAGAGGGTAGCCTTGCTGTCTTAACCCTTGAAACTCATTTAGAATCCAATCTTGCCTTGTGTGGGATTGGATCTTGTGGGTTTCAACCCCTCTTTTGAATGTAAAGTCTCCCCTAAGTGAAAACCATCAACCCTAGTGAATCTCCCTTCTCTCTCCTTGGAGTTGGGGAGGGGAGAACGACTAGGGTTTGATTTTTCCGCTTTACATTTTGGTGAACCCGACGTGAACATCCTTTCTGATTATTCATGGTTAGATCTAAAATTTTGCTTTCCTAATTACATTTCCATGTTTGATCTTTTGCAAAATTTTAGAAGTTAATTGCATAAAAACCCTAAATTTTCTTTTTAAGTAATTAAACTTGTGAAATGTTTAATTGTTAATGCTTGTTTCAGATCTACCCTTCTATTGCAAATTGTCAATTCATATTTGTGCTTTAATTCTGAAAATTAAGTGGTTAAATGTCAAAACCCTAATTTTTAAGACCTTCTTGATTCAACCTTTGACTGATAATTTCACTAATCAAAACACCTCCAAATTGGCTGTAACTTTGGATTCCGCAATAAAATCATAATATCTTTCATCCCTGAAAATTTGGAAAAAAGTTGCGAGGACCGTGTGCACTCCGAGCGCCATCGTCCCCAACATTTTTTCTGAAATTTCGGGAGCTAGATCTTACTGTATTTTTCTGCTAAAATCCAGAATTTTGGCTGATTTCATCAATTCTAACACTTTTAAAATTACAGTCAAAGTTGGTCTAGCGATTGCTTGGATTGAGGCTTCTAATCATTCAAAAATTGTTGAAATTGAAATTTGTGTCAAAATTGTGTTTCTTACAGTCCTAAATCTGAAAAGTGTGTTATCATTCATTCGAAATTTCAGTGATTTATTCAAATTTTTGCAATTTGTGACTTTTGAAATTAAGTGCTTAATTACAACAACTTTGATTTCCGCTTTCAAAATTGAATTTTGCGTGAAATTGAGTCAATTGTTAATTTTCAAAACTTGCATTGCTCTTAACATTCCCTCTAAAATCATAAAATTCAAATTTTGCATTTTTCGACAATCTTGGTAGGGTTCAATTTTGAGATTGCAACTTTAATTTGGCCTATCTATAGATCGTAAAATCACTCAATTTTTTCAGGTTAGCTGTAAAATCATCATAACTTTCATCCTTGCAAATTTCGAAAAAAGTTGCGAGGACCGTGTGCACCCCGAGCGCCACGGTCCCGGACATTTTTTCCGAAATTTCGGGAGATTGTCCTGATTGTATTTAACAGCTTAAATCTAGAAGATTGGCTGATTTTACTGAAATTTGCTACCTCTAAAATTCAAAATCTTCTCTCTTTCTTTAGTGCATGAGTTTTACAACAATAAGCCCTACTTACACTATTCCCGTTAGACGAAGCCTTAGAATTAAGTCCTTCCAAGGTTTAATTACTAAGGAGATGGAACCTAATTTGAATGGCCTTTTTAACGAGGACATGGGTAATTTCTCTAATCCTCTTAATGATGAAGAAGCTCTCCATGAGGTTTCTATAGAACAACTTTCAAAATTGGATAACCAATTTGACGATTTTCGACAATGGATGTCTCAAGAATACCCTGATAGTGAAGCTCTTCCTTTAATTGAGGGTCTAAAACGTATGCTTCAAAGTGATAAGAATGGAATTGATATTTTGCGTGGTATTGCACACATTGTGGATTCGAATGTGATGCCTATGAAGAGTTGTGCCGAAACTTTAGGTTATACACAACCTCCTACTCAAGACAATCATTCTATTCCTTTGATGACTTCTATTGCTAGTATACCTACTTTTACATCAAACATAATGACTACTTCAATACAAGACATTCCTCCTATGATCATTAGTCATGGGGGCAATCCCTCTTCTTCAATCAACCCTCTTCCTTCATTCAATCCAACTTCTTCATTCATTCCTTCAATAAGTGTTCCTATTATATCACCACAAATGAACATGACACAAGGGGGCAATTCGTTTTCCATTCCTCCTTGTAGTGTTCCTCCTGTCCAATCATCTCCTATGACTAACTATCATAGTGTCTAACCACCTTAATCTCTACCTTCTTTCAATAACATAACACCTCCATCACAATCCAACACGTCTAATATGAACTCTTTGACTGAAGCGACCATTAACAATCTTGCACAAACTGTCTCTTCTTTACAGCAACAAATTGCCTCTATGAATCAATCTAAGTTTAGTGTGCCCACATTTGATGTTGCAAGCCCACTTTCTCTTGACATTGTTCGAGCTATTCCCCCTAAACATGTTGAAATTCCGCATTTGGAGCTTTATAATGGTAAGGGTGATCCTCTAACACATGTTAAGACCTTTCAAACAATATGTACTGATTTTGCTTATGACCAAAGGTTGCTTGCAAAACTGTTTACTAGAACATTAAGAGATAAAGCCCTACAATGGTATTGCTCGTTGCCTTCCTATTCTATTTCTTCTTTCGAACAACTTGCAAATGCTTTCATTCAACAATTTCAAAACAATATAAGTCCTAAAGTTACTTTGATTGATTTAATGCATTGTAAACAAGGTGTTAAAGAAAAAGTGACTGATTTCATTGGTAGATATAAGCATTTGTATGCTCAAATTTCTTTTCCAGTGCTTGACAATGATATTCAAAGAATCTTTATTTCTAATTTACAAAAAGATATTAGAGAAAAACTCCTGTTTTCTGAGTTTACTTCTTTCCAACAGTTGTGCGCAACTCTTCACAATTATCAACTGACTGTGAGACAAATGGAACAATCACATCTTATGGCTTCGAGTGATAAGGGTGATAGTAGTCAACAACCATTTGGGAAGTTTAAACCGAACAGAGAGTCCATTAAATTCAATGAAAACATCATCAACAACAATGTGAATGCAGCATCAAGTGTGCCTCCTATTTCTAAGTTTTTTAAGAAAGAAAGAAAGTTTACTCCTTTGAATGAATCATTGCATAGTATTATGAATAAGTTATTGGAGCAAAATGTGCTTACTCTTCCTCCTATAAGGAAAATAGATCCTGCAAAGATTAATTCACCCTATTTTGATAACAAATCTTTTTGTCAATTTCATCGTCAACCTGGGCATGATACTGAAAAATGTTTTGCTTTAAAGGGTAAAATTCAAGATTTGATTGATAATAATACTATTTCTGTTTCTAGAGTGAATGATAAAGGCAATACATCTGTAGCTCCTCCTAACCAAAATCTTTAGATTTTTACTGATCCATTACCTTCTCATACCTCTAATGCGATTGATACTACTGATTCCTCTGTCTCACCTGATGATCTTGTGTCTATGACTCCGAATGTGATTAACTTTGTAGAGCAGCAGAAAATCCGTAAAGAACTTTCCATCACCTTTGATTCTAGTGAAACTATTAGGGCACCTGATGGTCCTTTATACATAGTTGCAAAAGTCAAAAATACACCTTGCCGTGGAGTGCTTATTGATCCTTCTTGCATGGTTAATGTCATTACTGAAGAATTTCTTTTTACTTTGCAATTGAATCAAGTGATCTATGATGAAACAAATGTGGTTGTGAAACTATTTGATGCATTTTCTTCTCCTGCAATTGGTTCTATTACATTACCTATTGAGGTCCATAACAAATCCCTGGATGTGGACTTTGCTATTATTCCATCATCCGAACAATTTCATGTGAAGCTAGGCTATCCTTGGCTATCTTCCATGAAAGCTATTGCTTCTCCTATTCACAAGTGTTTGAAATTTCCCCATAATGGTGAAGTTGTTACTGTCAATCATAGTCTCTTTAAACCAGCCGAAAGAACTTCTAGCGTTCCTCTTGATTATTTTTGGCCTAAACAATTCCAACCCCTTCCTCCGCGAAGTGATCATCTTTTCAAATCTTATCAAAAGTGGAAAAAAGATATGATCCTATCTCTAAGTGAACCTAGAACACCCAAACTTGACATTCCTATCATTCTTGAGAAGGAAGTTCTTCCTTTGAAAGATAAAACTAATGTCTTTCCTCGAGAAGATTCCCAACCCATCCCTATGGATGTGACTATGCCTATATCTAATAAACTTCCCAAAAGTAGACCTATCCCTCCTCGTCATGATGGACTTGGTCTCCTTCCTAAACCAAATATTCCTCCCTTATATGGAGCAGTTCCTCCTCCTTCCTCTTATGGAGAGAAGGGACCTTCCTCTTCTCCTATTGTTCAGCCTAAGAGACCACAACCTAAACACCCAAGTGATAAGGATGAGAACATTCCTCCTCCTCAATCTTCTCAACTTCCTACTAAGACTAGATGAAATCGTTCTGCACGTGAACGCCGACGAAAGCGTCGTCTTAGAGCTCAAACTTTGCAATCCCCAAAAACACCTTCAACAAGCATTATTCCATTTTCTCCTCAGCCGACGATTGAGCCGAAATCTCCTAAACATAAGATGCATGATGGTCTTGATCCTGTGCAAGTTAAAGATCCTATTTTTATAAATCTTGATGATGATATAGATGAAAATGTTACTTCTCTTGCTTCTGATAGTGAACATGAACTTGTTGATTTTGATAACCATTTATCTAACGAATTTTCTAAAGCACTTATCCTAGCTCCTAGACAAGAACAATGTGGCTTGGAACATGAACATAGCCCTTGTTTGGATCTTGTGATAGCTCCATCTGCTGTGTTGAATGTTCCTCCTCTAGCGTGTTCCCTGCCTTCTTGAAACATTGATCAGCAAGATCGGGGGGTAGATGACGTGCTAGACTAGTTTCATTAGCATAGCAGACTCTCTCCTCCTCTCTTTTGTCACTTCTTCTATGTGTTATTCTCATTCTTCTATTCATTGTCCTTAGTGTTGTCTACTTGAGGACGATGCAAAGCATTGAGATCTCTTTTGGTCTCTCTCATGTTGACTCAAAAGACACATGTGTTCCCTTCTTCTAGGTGACCTTCCTTGATTGGGGAATGAAGAACAATTATGCACACATACATATGATATACATGAATTATCATACAACATACTGACCTCGAGGAAAGCGAAGTCACCTTGTGCTTTGTGTTTTGTATCTATTATCCTTGGGCTTATCTCACACTTGGGGGCTAAATCCTTGTGATAACGTGCTCCTTTCTCATTTCTTATATGTATCACTACCTTAAAGCAATCACCCCCGGTGAGGTATGTGCGATTGCTTTAACGTAGGGGGGCTTACATCCCGTTCATATCTTTTCAAGATACTTAAAAATTTCTTGACAAATTTAGCTTTGCCTCAAAATTTTTTGATATCTTTCTTGCATGACTCATAGTGAGGGAACCTTACTACTGATAGTCATGGTTCTCCCTCGTGATCTTCCCTTTTACTTTGTCAATCGAAGTCGTAATATCCTTAGTCCACTGGGGGCTTGGTGTATCTTGCCTTCTTGACGTGGTGAAAGTTTTTCAATGTTGTTTCCTTGTACTTTACCGGAAGTATGAGCGTACGCTTATACTCCCGCTAAAGTGGGGGCTAAATGTAGCGTCCTAAAATTGTGACACTTACAATTTCAACTGCATTTGGGTCTTCATGATGGCGATGCAACACGGAACCTGAATGGAGACCCCAAAACTTGTCCACAACATCAAAAACTGCATTTTTCCAGCACCCTGCCTGATCCCTCCTTGCACCCTGCTGTCCTGGGAGGTGGGACCAGGGCGTGTTGGTCCTTCAGGACTAGGGCGCCTAGCGCCCTTGTCCCCTAGGACCATGGCGCCCAGCGCCCTGGTCCCTGGCCCTATTTTGGGCTCGGTCTCCTATGGAACTTCGGGTCTTTTTGTTTGCAAATTGGAAAATAACATTTCCTGGTCGGCCTAAGGTCGGGAAAATTAGTCTATCAACCCTAATTGGCAAGTATATAAACTACATTTTCCTCTCTCATTTAGAAGAGGCGAAAAAGGTGGAAACGATACTCAAACATTCAAGCATTCAAGCATTCAAACATTCCTTCAAGCAATTGATCATTCTAAGTCTCCATTCAAGGCTAAGTGTTGCATTCAAGACAAGGATTCAACCATTGAAGAGGAGATCACATGCTACAACATACAACATACAACAAACAACAACATCTATACCTTCGCATATAAGGATACAAACATCCTTACAACAAGGTACTAGTACTTGTTTTACATTACAGTCATTTACATTTACAGCATTTCTCATTTCTTGGTTAATTCCAAAACCGGGGTTTGACCTAAGGGAAAACCCCTAATCCCTAACCCCCCAATCATCTTCACTTTTCTGTGTGTAGGTTGCAGGTACGCAGCTGAAATTGAAGATCTGGAATCCTTGTGCAGAGATGAACAGATCCCCCTTCGTTTCGCGGATTTTTCGGAGGACCATGTGCACACCGGGCACCATCGTCCCGTCAACTTTTGCTCAAATTTGCAGGACAGCACCATCTCGACATTTTACTACTAATTCCAGGTCCGCAGCTTCATCCTATATCCCTATCTCAGTTTATAAGCGAATCTTTCTCACTTTCTATGTATTCCTAGCTTAATCATTCTATCTACATTCTTTACAAAAGAGGGTAGCCTTGCTGTCTTAACCCTTGAAACTCATTTAGAATCCAATCTTGCCTTGTGTGGGATTGGATCTTGTGGGTTTCAACCCCTCTTTTGAATGTAAAGTCTCCTCTAAGTGAAAACCATCAACCCTAGTGAATCTCCCTTCTCTCTCCTTGGAGTTGGGGAGGGGAGAACGACTAGGGTTCGATTTTTCCGTTTTACAGGTATAAAGACAATCCATGCCAAGTATGATACCATAAGATCCAAGTGGTGTAACTCTAAGGTCTACTAAAGTGGTGGTATTGCCAATCTGTAGCTGACATGCCCTAACCTCTAATTCCACTAACACTCTAGCCCCTGAAGCTAACTCCACTTCCCAACTGACACCCTATCTAGTTGCCACTAGCCTACAATGCTCCACAACCAATGGAGATATAAAGGAGTCAGTAGCTCCTGAATCAAATAATATAGATACATTTTTACCTTTGATCATACTTGCAGCCTCAATGACCATGGCCTAGTGCTTAGCTTGGTGGTTGTCAACCACTGTGAAGACTCTATGGGACCTGCTCATATCTCCAACTGTAAGCTCTGATGTGGCCATCCTCTAATTTCCTACCGTCTAACCCTAAGGACAATCTCTCACCATATGCCTCATGGCTCCACATGTAAAGAAAGCACCCCATGCCTGAAACTGGGCGCCCTGAGGCCTAGAGAAAGCCTATCCTCCTATCCTACTAGATCCATTGTACCCACCTTTGGAGGACTGTTGAGTCTTCACTGGAGGTGTGTAAGGCACTTGAGCTCTCTGATCTCACCTCTGACCCTGAGATTGCCACTGCTTGGGCTTTGTGCCCTACTGATTCTGCGAAGGCCTCTGCCTCTAGTTCTATTATGACTGCTATGGAGGAGGGGGTTTGGAGAACCCCTGTGTGTTTTAGTTATTTCCCTTCCAATGGGGTTTCTGAAATCTGTATGTCTGGGGTGTAGGGTTTCAGTTCTAGAACTGATCCCTATAATCTTATGGTCTGAGCTGAATCTCCTCTGCTATCAGTGCCTTCTCCATGGAAACTCGAAGGCTCCTAGAGCAGACATCCTCACTGGTCCTGCTATGCTAGCATTTAGACCTCTGATGAAACAGTTGATGAGAAGCTTCTCATCTTTTAGGTAGTCCACATAGGGCAAGAACTCAAAGAATTTTCTCTCGTACTGGGTCACTGAGAGACCCTTCTACTGGAGGTCATGGAACTCATCTATCCTACGCTGTCTGTAATTCTTTGACAAGTATCTCTCCCTGAACCTCTCTGTAAAAATCTCCCATGTGAGAGTATCAACAACTAAACCACACTTATATTCCTCTTGTCTCCACCATGTGGAGGTCATCCCTCTCAATAGGTGTACCGCTACACATGCCTTTAGATTGCTCTCATAAGAGCGCAATGCAAAGCACCTCTCAAGGCTCAAAAGCCAAGCCTCAGCTTCTACCCCATCAGTAGATCCCCCAAAAGATGGTGGTTGGAGGCGCATAACCTCCCTGATAAGATCCCCTGGATCCCGATGAGCTCTCTCATAAAACACTGGCTCTGCCACTAGAGGTGGTCCTGGTAGGTGCACTGACTCTGGCTCATTCCCACCCTGACTCTCTATGGGAATAGGAGGTGGACTCCTGCTCCATTCCCTATCTGTCGATCTATGAATCCTTGAGTTCTGATTTTCAACATGATGATCATCTACTGGAAACCTATCCTGGACTATACCAATCAGGTTCTGGAGTGCTTCTAAGATGTTTTAGTTTGG